>NW_026870201.1:195000-205000 GCF_963584025.1 Labrus mixtus
GAGCATGCTGGGAGTTTGAGTTCTATGAAGGTGATTGTTGACGCTGCTGGTTCAGAGATAATATTGCTTCTTCTTCCTCCTCCTCTTCCTCTTCCTACCCCTCTCCTCCTCTTCCTCTTCCTCCCCCTCTTCTCCTCCTTTTTTTTTTTTCTTTTCAATTTTATTGGTTTATATCTTTGCATGAACTTGAAGTATTATTCCTTCTCCTTCTTCTCCTTCTTCTCCACCTCTTCCTCTTCTCCTCTTCCTCCACTTCCTCTTCTCCTCCTCCTCCTCTTCTACCTCCCCCTCTCCTCCTCTTCCTCTTCCTCCCCCTCTTCTCCTCCTTTTTTTTTTTTTTTTTTTTCATTTTTATTGGTTTATATCTTTGCATGAACTTGAAGTATTATTCCTTCTCCTTCTTCTCCACCTCCTCCTATTCCTCCCCTTCCTCTTCTCCTCCTCCTCTTCCTCTTCCTCCCCCTCTCCTCCTCTTCCTCTTCCTCCCCCTCTTCTCCTTTTTTTTATTTTTTATTTTTTCATTTTTATTGGTTTATATCTTTGCATGAACTTGAAGTATTATTCCTTCTCCTTCTTCTCCACCTCCTCCTCTTCCTCCCCTTCCTCTTCTCCTCCTCTTCCTCTTCCTCCCCCTCTTCTCCTCCTCTTTTTAAATTTTAATTATTTATTTATTTTTTCATTTTTATTGGTTTATATCTTTGCATGAACTTGAAGTATTATTCCTTCTCCTTCTTCTCCTCCCTCTCCACTTCTTCCTCTTCTCCTCCTACCCCTCTTCTCCTCCTTTTTTTTCATTTTCATTTTTTTTCTTCATTTTTATTGGTTTATATCTTTGCATGAACTTGAAGTATTATTCCTTCTTCTTCTCCACCTCCTCCTCTTCTCCTCCTCCTCTTCCTCTTCCTCCCCCTCTCCTCCTCTTCCTCTTCCTCCCCCTCTTCTCCTCCTTTTTTTATTTTTTTTATTTTTTCATTTTTATTGGTTTATATCTTTGCATGAACTTGAAGTATTATTCCTTCTCCTTCTTCTCCACCTCCTCCTCTTCCTCCCCTTCCTCTTCTCCTCCTCCTCCTCCTCTTCCTCTTCCTCCCCCTCTCCTCCTCTTCCTTCTTCTCCTCCTCCTCTTCTTCTTCTTCTTCTGAACCTGTTAAATATTTCACCCTCCAGGTTCGTCCTCTCGGTTTAGCAGCGTCTGTGAAGTCGATGGACTGTCTGGCAGAGCTGCGACCACTGGAGCATGCTGGGAGTTTGAGTTCTATGAAGGTGAGTGTTGACGCTGCTGGTTCAGAGATAATATTGCTTCTTCTTCCTCCTCCTCTTCCTCTTCCTCCCCCTCTCCTCCTCTTCCTCTTCCTCCCCCTCTTCTCCTCCTTTTTTTTTTTTTTTTTTCATTTTTATTGGTTTATATCTTTGCATGAACTTGAAGTATTATTCCTTCTCCTTCTTCTCCTTCTTCTCTTCTCCTCCTCCTCCTCTTCTACCTCCCCCTCTCCTCCTCTTCCTCCCCCTCTCCTCCTCTTCCTCCCCCTCTTCTCCTTTTTTTTTTATTTTATTTTTTTTTCATTTTTATTGGTTTATATCTTTGCATGAACTTGAAGTATTATTCTTTCTCCTCCTCCCCCTCTTCTCCTCCTTTTTTTTCATTTTCATTTTTTTTCTTCATTTTTATTGGTTTATATCTTTGCATGAACTTGAAGTATTATTCCTTCTCCTTCTTCTCCACCTCCTCCTCTTCCTCTTCTCCTCCTCCTCTTCCTCTTCCTCCCCCTCTCCTCCTCTTCCTCTTCCTCCCCTCTTCTCCTTTTTTTTTTTTTTTTTTTTTTCATTTTTATTGGTTTATATCTTTGCATGAACTTGAAGTATTATTCCTTCTCCTTCTTCTCCACCTCCTCCTCTTCCTCCCCTTCCTCTTCTCCTCCTCCTCTTCCTCTTCCTCCCCCTCTTCTCCTCCTTTTTTTTTATTTTTTATTTTTTCATTTTTATTGGTTTATATCTTTGCATGAACTTGAAGTATTATTCCTTCTCCTTCTTCTCCTTCTTCTCCACCTCCTCCTCTTCCTCCCCTTCCTCTTCTCCTCCTCCTCCTCCTCTTCCTCTTCCTCCCCCTCTCCTCCTCTTCCTTCTTCTCCTCCTCCTCTTCTTCTTCTTCTTCTGAACCTGTTAAATATTTCACCCTCCAGGTTCGTCCTCTCGGTTTAGCAGCGTCTGTGAAGTCGATGGACTGTCTGGCAGAGCTGCGACCACTGGAGCATGCTGGGAGTTTGAGTTCTATGAAGGTGAGTGTTG
Source organism: Labrus mixtus (assembly GCF_963584025.1). Taxonomy (NCBI): domain Eukaryota; kingdom Metazoa; phylum Chordata; class Actinopteri; order Labriformes; family Labridae; genus Labrus; species Labrus mixtus. The sequence continues at coordinate 197,287 of NW_026870201.1, forward strand.
ACGCTGCTGGTTCAGAGATAATATTGCTTCTTCTTCCTCCTCCTCTTCCTCTTCCTCCCCCTCTCCTCCTCTTCCTCTTCCTCCCCCTCTTCTCCTCCTTTTTTTTTTTTTTTTTTTCATTTTTATTGGTTTATATCTTTACATGAACTTGAAGTATTATTCCTTCTCCTTCTTCTCCTTCTTCTACACCTCCTCCTCTTCCTCCCCTCCCTCTCCTCCTCCTCCTCTTCCTCCCCCTCTTCCCCTCCTTTCTTTTTTTTCATTTTTATTGGTTTATATCTTTGCATGAACTTGAAGTATTATTTCATCTCCTTCTTCTCCACCTCCTCCTCCTCTTCCTCTTCCTCCCCCTCTTCTCCTCCTTTTTTTATTTTCATTTTTTTTTTCATTTTTATTGGTTTATATCTTTACATGAACTTGAAGTATTATTCCTTCTCCTTCTTCTCCTTCTTCTACACCTCCTCCTCTTCCTCCCCTCCCTCTCCTCCTCCTCCTCTTCCTCCCCCTCTTCCCCTCCTTTCTTTTTTTTCATTTTTATTGGTTTATATCTTTGCATGAACTTGAAGTATTATTTCATCTCCTTCTTCTCCACCTCCTCCTCCTCTTCCTCTCCTCCTCCTCCTCCTCTTCCTCCCCCTCTCCTCCTCTTCCTCCCCCTCTTCTCCTTTTTTTTAAATTTTATTTCTTTTTCATTTTTATTGGTTTATATCTTTGCATGAACTTGAAGTATTATTCCTTCTCCTTCTTCTCCTTCTTCTCCACCTCCTCCTCTTCCTCCCCTTCCTCTTCTCCTCCTCCTCCTCTTCCTCTTCCTCCCCCTCTCCTCCTCTTCCTTCTTCTCCTCCTCCTCTTCTTCTTTTTCTTCTGAACCTGTTAAATATTTCACCCTCCAGGTTCGTCCTCTCGGTTTAGCAGCGTCTGTGAAGTCGATGGACTGTCTGGCAGAGCTGCGACCACTGGAGCATGCTGGGAGTTTGAGTTCTATGAAGGTGATTGTTGACGCTGCTGGTTCAGAGATAATATTGCTTCTTCTTCCTCCTCCTCTTCCTCTTCCTACCCCTCTCCTCCTCTTCCTCTTCCTCCCCCTCTTCTCCTCCTTTTTTTTTTTTCTTTTCAATTTTATTGGTTTATATCTTTGCATGAACTTGAAGTATTATTCCTTCTCCTTCTTCTCCTTCTTCTCCACCTCTTCCTCTTCACCTCTTCCTCCACTTCCTCTTCTCCTCCTCTTCTACCTCCCCCTCTCCTCCTCTTCCTCTTCCTCCCCCTCTTCTCCTCCTTTTTATTTTTTTTTTTTATTTTTATTGGTTTATATCTTTGCATGAACTTGAAGTATTATTCCTTCTCCTTCTTCTCCTTCTTCTCCACCTCTTCCTCTTCTCCTCTTCCTCCACTTCCTCTTCTCCTCCTCCTCCTCTTCTACCTCCCCCTCTCCTCCTCTTCCTCTTCCTCCCCCTCTTCTCCTCCTTTTATTTTAATTATTTATTTATTTTTTCATTTTTATTGGTTTATATCTTTGCATGAACTTGAAGTATTATTCCTTCTCCTTCTTCTCCACCTCCTCCTCTTCCTCCCCTTCCTCTTCTCCTCCTCCTCCTCCTCTTCCTCTTCCTCCCCCTCTCCTCCTCTTCCTTCTTCTCCTCCTCCTCTTCTTCTTCTTCTTCTGAACCTGTTAAATATTTCACCCTCCAGGTTCGTCCTCTCGGTTTAGCAGCGTCTGTGAAGTCGATGGACTGTCTGGCAGAGCTGCGACCACTGGAGCATGCTGGGAGTTTGAGTTCTATGAAGGTGAGTGTTGACGCTGCTGGTTCAGAGATAATATTGCTTCTTCTTCCTCCTCCTCTTCCTCTTCCTCCCCCTCTCCTCCTCTTCCTCTTCCTCCCCCTCTTCTCCTCCTTTTTTTTTTTTTTTTTTCATTTTTATTGGTTTATATCTTTGCATGAACTTGAAGTATTATTCCTTCTCCTTCTTCTCCTTCTTCTCTTCTCCTCCTCCTCCTCTTCTACCTCCCCCTCTCCTCCTCTTCCTCCCCCTCTCCTCCTCTTCCTCCCCCTCTTCTCCTTTTTTTTTTATTTTATTTTTTTTTCATTTTTATTGGTTTACATCTTTGCATGAACTTGAAGTATTATTCTTTCTCCTCCTCCCCCTCTTCTCCTCCTTTTTTTTCATTTTCATTTTTTTTCTTCATTTTTATTGGTTTATATCTTTGCATGAACTTGAAGTATTATTCCTTCTCCTTCTTCTCCACCTCCTCCTCTTCCTCTTCTCCTCCTCCTCTTCCTCTTCCTCCCCCTCTCCTCCTCTTCCTCTTCCTCCCCTCTTCTCCTTTTTTTTTTTTTTTTTTTTTTCATTTTTATTGGTTTATATCTTTGCATGAACTTGAAGTATTATTCCTTCTCCTTCTTCTCCACCTCCTCCTCTTCCTCCCCTTCCTCTTCTCCTCCTCCTCTTCCTCTTCCTCCCCCTCTTCTCCTCCTTTTTTTTTATTTTTTATTTTTTCATTTTTATTGGTTTATATCTTTGCATGAACTTGAAGTATTATTCCTTCTCCTTCTTCTCCTTCTTCTCCACCTCCTCCTCTTCCTCCCCTTCCTCTTCTCCTCCTCCTCCTCTTCCTCTTCCTCCCCCTCTCCTCCTCTTCCTTCTTCTCCTCCTCCTCTTCTTCTTCTTCTTCTGAACCTGTTAAATATTTCACCCTCCAGGTTCGTCCTCTCGGTTTAGCAGCGTCTGTGAAGTCGATGGACTGTCTGGCAGAGCTGCGACCACTGGAGCATGCTGGGAGTTTGAGTTCTATGAAGGTGAGTGTTGACGCTGCTGGTTCAGAGATAATATTGCTTCTTCTTCCTCCTCCTCTTCCTCTTCCTCCCCCTCTCCTCCTCTTCCTCTTCCTCCCCCTCTTCTCCTCCTTTTTTTTTTTTTTTTTTTCATTTTTATTGGTTTATATCTTTGCATGAACTTGAAGTATTATTCCTTCTCCTTCTTCTCCACCTCCTCCTCTTCCTCCCCTTCCTCTTCTCCTCCTCCTCTTCCTCTTCCTCCCCCTCTCCTCCTCTTCCTCTTCCTCCCCCTCTCCTCCTCTTCCTCTTTCTCCCCCTCTTCTCCTCCTCTTTTTAAATTTTAATTATTTATTTATTTTTTCATTTTTATTGGTTTATATCTTTGCATGAACTTGAAGTATTATTCCTTCTCCTTCTTCTCCTCCCTCTCCACTTCTTCCTCTTCTCCTCCTACCCCTCTTCTCCTCCTTTTTTTTCATTTTCATTTTTTTTCTTCATTTTTATTGGTTTATATCTTTGCATGAACTTGAAGTATTATTCCTTCTTCTTCTCCACCTCCTCCTCTTCTCCTCCTCCTCTTCCTCTTCCTCCCCCTCTCCTCCTCTTCCTCTTCCTCCCCCTCTTCTCCTCCTTTTTTTTTATTTTTTATTTTTTCATTTTTATTGGTTTATATCTTTGCATGAACTTGAAGTATTATTCCTTCTCCTTCTTCTCCACCTCCTCCTCTTCCTCCCCTTCCTCTTCTCCTCCTCCTCTTCCTCTTCCTCCCCCTCTTCTCCTCCTTTTTTTTTATTTTTTATTTTTTCATTTTTATTGGTTTATATCTTTGCATGAACTTGAAGTGTTATTCCTTCTCCTTCTTCTCCTTCTTCTCCACCTCCTCCTCTTCCTCCCCTTCCTCTTCTCCTCCTCCTCCTCCTCTTCCTCTTCCTCCCCCTCTCCTCCTCTTCCTTCTTCTCCTCCTCCTCTTCTTCTTCTTCTTCTGAACCTGTTAAATATTTCACCCTCCAGGTTCGTCCTCTCGGTTTAGCAGCGTCTGTGAAGTCGATGGACTGTCTGGCAGAGCTGCGACCACTGGAGCATGCTGGGAGTTTGAGTTCTATGAAGGTGAGTGTTGACGCTGCTGGTTCAGAGATAATATTGCTTCTTCTTCCTCCTCCTCTTCCTCTTCCTCCCCCTCTCCTCCTCTTCCTCTTCCTCCCCCTCTTCTCCTCCTTTTTTTTTTTTTTTTTTCATTTTTATTGGTTTATATCTTTACATGAACTTGAAGTATTATTCCTTCTCCTTCTTCTCCTTCTTCTACACCTCCTCCTCTTCCTCCCCTCCCTCTCCTCCTCCTCCTCTTCCTCCCCCTCTTCCCCTCCTTTCTTTTTTTCATTTTTATTGGTTTATATCTTTGCATGAACTTGAAGTATTATTTCATCTCCTTCTTCTCCACCTCCTCCTCCCCTTCCTCTTCTCCTCCTCCTCCTCTTCCTCCCCCTCTCCTCCTCTTCCTCCCCCTCTTCTCCTTTTTTTTAAATTTTATTTCTTTTTCATTTTTATTGGTTTATATCTTTGCATGAACTTGAAGTATTATTCCTTCTCCTTCTTCTCCTTCTTCTCCACCTCCTCCTCTTCCTCCCCTTCCTCTTCTCCTCCTCCTCCTCTTCCTCTTCCTCCCCCTCTCCTCCTCTTCCTTCTTCTCCTCCTCCTCTTCTTCTTCTTCTTCTGAACCTGTTAAATATTTCACCCTCCAGGTTCGTCCTCTCGGTTTAGCAGCGTCTGTGAAGTCGATGGACTGTCTGGCAGAGCTGCGACCACTGGAGCATGCTGGGAGTTTGAGTTCTATGAAGGTGATTGTTGACGCTGCTGGTTCAGAGATAATATTGCTTCTTCTTCCTCCTCCTCTTCCTCTTCCTACCCCTCTCCTCCTCTTCCTCTTCCTCCCCCTCTTCTCCTCCTTTTTTTTTTTTCTTTTCAATTTTATTGGTTTATATCTTTGCATGAACTTGAAGTATTATTCCTTCTCCTTCTTCTCCTTCTTCTCCACCTCTTCCTCTTCTCCTCTTCCTCCACTTCCTCTTCTCCTCCTCCTCCTCTTCTACCTCCCCCTCTCCTCCTCTTCCTCTTCCTCCCCCTCTTCTCCTCCTTTTTTTTTTTTTTTTTTTTCATTTTTATTGGTTTATATCTTTGCATGAACTTGAAGTATTATTCCTTCTCCTTCTTCTCCACCTCCTCCTCTTCCTCCCCTTCCTCTTCTCCTCCTCCTCTTCCTCTTCCTCCCCCTCTCCTCCTCTTCCTCTTCCTCCCCCTCTTCTCCTTTTTTTTATTTTTTATTTTTTCATTTTTATTGGTTTATATCTTTGCATGAACTTGAAGTATTATTCCTTCTCCTTCTTCTCCACCTCCTCCTCTTCCTCCCCTTCCTCTTCTCCTCCTCTTCCTCTTCCTCCCCCTCTTCTCCTCCTCTTTTTAAATTTTAATTATTTATTTATTTTTTCATTTTTATTGGTTTATATCTTTGCATGAACTTGAAGTATTATTCCTTCTCCTTCTTCTCCTCCCTCTCCACTTCTTCCTCTTCTCCTCCTACCCCTCTTCTCCTCCTTTTTTTTCATTTTCATTTTTTTTCTTCATTTTTATTGGTTTATATCTTTGCATGAACTTGAAGTATTATTCCTTCTTCTTCTCCACCTCCTCCTCTTCTCCTCCTCCTCTTCCTCTTCCTCCCCCTCTCCTCCTCTTCCTCTTCCTCCCCCTCTTCTCCTCCTTTTTTTATTTTTTTTATTTTTTCATTTTTATTGGTTTATATCTTTGCATGAACTTGAAGTATTATTCCTTCTCCTTCTTCTCCACCTCCTCCTCTTCCTCCCCTTCCTCTTCTCCTCCTCCTCCTCCTCTTCCTCTTCCTCCCCCTCTCCTCCTCTTCCTTCTTCTCCTCCTCCTCTTCTTCTTCTTCTTCTGAACCTGTTAAATATTTCACCCTCCAGGTTCGTCCTCTCGGTTTAGCAGCGTCTGTGAAGTCGATGGACTGTCTGGCAGAGCTGCGACCACTGGAGCATGCTGGGAGTTTGAGTTCTATGAAGGTGAGTGTTGACGCTGCTGGTTCAGAGATAATATTGCTTCTTCTTCCTCCTCCTCTTCCTCTTCCTCCCCCTCTCCTCCTCTTCCTCTTCCTCCCCCTCTTCTCCTCCTTTTTTTTTTTTTTTTTTCATTTTTATTGGTTTATATCTTTGCATGAACTTGAAGTATTATTCCTTCTCCTTCTTCTCCTTCTTCTCTTCTCCTCCTCCTCCTCTTCTACCTCCCCCTCTCCTCCTCTTCCTCCCCCTCTCCTCCTCTTCCTCCCCCTCTTCTCCTTTTTTTTTTATTTTATTTTTTTTTCATTTTTATTGGTTTATATCTTTGCATGAACTTGAAGTATTATTCTTTCTCCTCCTCCCCCTCTTCTCCTCCTTTTTTTTCATTTTCATTTTTTTTCTTCATTTTTATTGGTTTATATCTTTGCATGAACTTGAAGTATTATTCCTTCTCCTTCTTCTCCACCTCCTCCTCTTCCTCTTCTCCTCCTCCTCTTCCTCTTCCTCCCCCTCTCCTCCTCTTCCTCTTCCTCCCCTCTTCTCCTTTTTTTTTTTTTTTTTTTTTTCAATTTTATTGGTTTATATCTTTGCATGAACTTGAAGTATTATTCCTTCTCCTTCTTCTCCTTCTTCTCCACCTCTTCCTCTTCTCCTCTTCCTCCACTTCCTCTTCTCCTCCTCCTCCTCTTCTACCTCCCCCTCTCCTCCTCTTCCTCTTCCTCCCCCTCTTCTCCTCCTTTTTTTTTTTTTTTTTTTTCATTTTTATTGGTTTATATCTTTGCATGAACTTGAAGTATTATTCCTTCTCCTTCTTCTCCACCTCCTCCTCTTCCTCCCCTTCCTCTTCTCCTCCTCCTCTTCCTCTTCCTCCCCCTCTCCTCCTCTTCCTCTTCCTCCCCCTCTTCTCCTTTTTTTTATTTTTTATTTTTTCATTTTTATTGGTTTATATCTTTGCATGAACTTGAAGTATTATTCCTTCTCCTTCTTCTCCACCTCCTCCTCTTCCTCCCCTTCCTCTTCTCCTCCTCTTCCTCTTCCTCCCCCTCTTCTCCTCCTCTTTTTAAATTTTAATTATTTATTTATTTTTTCATTTTTATTGGTTTATATCTTTGCATGAACTTGAAGTATTATTCCTTCTCCTTCTTCTCCTCCCTCTCCACTTCTTCCTCTTCTCCTCCTACCCCTCTTCTCCTCCTTTTTTTTCATTTTCATTTTTTTTCTTCATTTTTATTGGTTTATATCTTTGCATGAACTTGAAGTATTATTCCTTCTTCTTCTCCACCTCCTCCTCTTCTCCTCCTCCTCTTCCTCTTCCTCCCCCTCTCCTCCTCTTCCTCTTCCTCCCCCTCTTCTCCTCCTTTTTTTATTTTTTTTATTTTTTCATTTTTATTGGTTTATATCTTTGCATGAACTTGAAGTATTATTCCTTCTCCTTCTTCTCCACCTCCTCCTCTTCCTCCCCTTCCTCTTCTCCTCCTCCTCCTCCTCTTCCTCTTCCTCCCCCTCTCCTCCTCTTCCTTCTTCTCCTCCTCCTCTTCTTCTTCTTCTTCTGAACCTGTTAAATATTTCACCCTCCAGGTTCGTCCTCTCGGTTTAGCAGCGTCTGTGAAGTCGATGGACTGTCTGGCAGAGCTGCGACCACTGGAGCATGCTGGGAGTTTGAGTTCTATGAAGGTGAGTGTTGACGCTGCTGGTTCAGAGATAATATTGCTTCTTCTTCCTCCTCCTCTTCCTCTTCCTCCCCCTCTCCTCCTCTTCCTCTTCCTCCCCCTCTTCTCCTCCTTTTTTTTTTTTTTTTTTCATTTTTATTGGTTTATATCTTTGCATGAACTTGAAGTATTATTCCTTCTCCTTCTTCTCCTTCTTCTCTTCTCC
>NW_026870201.1:210000-222500 GCF_963584025.1 Labrus mixtus
TGTCTGGCAGAGCTGCGACCACTGGAGCATGCTGGGAGTTTGAGTTCTATGAAGGTGATTGTTGACGCTGCTGGTTCAGAGATAATATTGCTTCTTCTTCCTCCTCCTCTTCCTCTTCCTACCCCTCTCCTCCTCTTCCTCTTCCTCCCCCTCTTCTCCTCCTTTTTTTTTTTTCTTTTCAATTTTATTGGTTTATATCTTTGCATGAACTTGAAGTATTATTCCTTCTCCTTCTTCTCCTTCTTCTCCACCTCTTCCTCTTCACCTCTTCCTCCACTTCCTCTTCTCCTCCTCTTCTACCTCCCCCTCTCCTCCTCTTCCTCTTCCTCCCCCTCTTCTCCTCCTTTTTTTATTTTTTTTTTATTTTTATTGGTTTATATCTTTGCATGAACTTGAAGTATTATTCCTTCTCCTTCTTCTCCTTCTTCTCCACCTCTTCCTCTTCTCCTCTTCCTCCACTTCCTCTTCTCCTCCTCCTCCTCTTCTACCTCCCCCTCTCCTCCTCTTCCTCTTCCTCCCCCTCTTCTCCTCCTTTTATTTTAATTATTTATTTATTTTTTCATTTTTATTGGTTTATATCTTTGCATGAACTTGAAGTATTATTCCTTCTCCTTCTTCTCCACCTCCTCCTCTTCCTCCCCTTCCTCTTCTCCTCCTCCTCCTCCTCTTCCTCTTCCTCCCCCTCTCCTCCTCTTCCTTCTTCTCCTCCTCCTCTTCTTCTTCTTCTTCTGAACCTGTTAAATATTTCACCCTCCAGGTTCGTCCTCTCGGTTTAGCAGCGTCTGTGAAGTCGATGGACTGTCTGGCAGAGCTGCGACCACTGGAGCATGCTGGGAGTTTGAGTTCTATGAAGGTGAGTGTTGACGCTGCTGGTTCAGAGATAATATTGCTTCTTCTTCCTCCTCCTCTTCCTCTTCCTCCCCCTCTCCTCCTCTTCCTCTTCCTCCCCCTCTTCTCCTCCTTTTTTTTTTTTTTTTTTCATTTTTATTGGTTTATATCTTTGCATGAACTTGAAGTATTATTCCTTCTCCTTCTTCTCCTTCTTCTCTTCTCCTCCTCCTCCTCTTCTACCTCCCCCTCTCCTCCTCTTCCTCCCCCTCTCCTCCTCTTCCTCCCCCTCTTCTCCTTTTTTTTTTATTTTATTTTTTTTTCATTTTTATTGGTTTATATCTTTGCATGAACTTGAAGTATTATTCTTTCTCCTCCTCCCCCTCTTCTCCTCCTTTTTTTTCATTTTCATTTTTTTTCTTCATTTTTATTGGTTTATATCTTTGCATGAACTTGAAGTATTATTCCTTCTCCTTCTTCTCCACCTCCTCCTCTTCCTCTTCTCCTCCTCCTCTTCCTCTTCCTCCCCCTCTCCTCCTCTTCCTCTTCCTCCCCTCTTCTCCTTTTTTTTTTTTTTTTTTTTTTCATTTTTATTGGTTTATATCTTTGCATGAACTTGAAGTATTATTCCTTCTCCTTCTTCTCCACCTCCTCCTCTTCCTCCCCTTCCTCTTCTCCTCCTCCTCTTCCTCTTCCTCCCCCTCTTCTCCTCCTTTTTTTTTATTTTTTCATTTTTATTGGTTTATATCTTTGCATGAACTTGAAGTATTATTCCTTCTCCTTCTTCTCCTTCTTCTCCACCTCCTCCTCTTCCTCCCCTTCCTCTTCTCCTCCTCCTCCTCCTCTTCCTCTTCCTCCCCCTCTCCTCCTCTTCCTTCTTCTCCTCCTCCTCTTCTTCTTCTTCTTCTGAACCTGTTAAATATTTCACCCTCCAGGTTCGTCCTCTCGGTTTAGCAGCGTCTGTGAAGTCGATGGACTGTCTGGCAGAGCTGCGACCACTGGAGCATGCTGGGAGTTTGAGTTCTATGAAGGTGAGTGTTGACGCTGCTGGTTCAGAGATAATATTGCTTCTTCTTCCTCCTCCTCTTCCTCTTCCTCCCCCTCTCCTCCTCTTCCTCTTCCTCCCCCTCTTCTCCTCCTTTTTTTTTTTTTTTTTTTCATTTTTATTGGTTTATATCTTTACATGAACTTGAAGTATTATTCCTTCTCCTTCTTCTCCTTCTTCTACACCTCCTCCTCTTCCTCCCCTCCCTCTCCTCCTCCTCCTCTTCCTCCCCCTCTTCCCCTCCTTTCTTTTTTTTCATTTTTATTGGTTTATATCTTTGCATGAACTTGAAGTATTATTTCATCTCCTTCTTCTCCACCTCCTCCTCCTCTTCCTCTTCCTCCCCCTCTTCTCCTCCTTTTTTTATTTTCATTTTTTTTTTCATTTTTATTGGTTTATATCTTTACATGAACTTGAAGTATTATTCCTTCTCCTTCTTCTCCTTCTTCTACACCTCCTCCTCTTCCTCCCCTCCCTCTCCTCCTCCTCCTCTTCCTCCCCCTCTTCCCCTCCTTTCTTTTTTTTCATTTTTATTGGTTTATATCTTTGCATGAACTTGAAGTATTATTTCATCTCCTTCTTCTCCACCTCCTCCTCCTCTTCCTCTCCTCCTCCTCCTCCTCTTCCTCCCCCTCTCCTCCTCTTCCTCCCCCTCTTCTCCTTTTTTTTAAATTTTATTTCTTTTTCATTTTTATTGGTTTATATCTTTGCATGAACTTGAAGTATTATTCCTTCTCCTTCTTCTCCTTCTTCTCCACCTCCTCCTCTTCCTCCCCTTCCTCTTCTCCTCCTCCTCCTCTTCCTCTTCCTCCCCCTCTCCTCCTCTTCCTTCTTCTCCTCCTCCTCTTCTTCTTCTTCTTCTGAACCTGTTAAATATTTCACCCTCCAGGTTCGTCCTCTCGGTTTAGCAGCGTCTGTGAAGTCGATGGACTGTCTGGCAGAGCTGCGACCACTGGAGCATGCTGGGAGTTTGAGTTCTATGAAGGTGATTGTTGACGCTGCTGGTTCAGAGATAATATTGCTTCTTCTTCCTCCTCCTCTTCCTCTTCCTACCCCTCTCCTCCTCTTCCTCTTCCTCCCCCTCTTCTCCTCCTTTTTTTTTTTTCTTTTCAATTTTATTGGTTTATATCTTTGCATGAACTTGAAGTATTATTCCTTCTCCTTCTTCTCCTTCTTCTCCACCTCTTCCTCTTCTCCTCTTCCTCCACTTCCTCTTCTCCTCCTCCTCCTCTTCTACCTCCCCCTCTCCTCCTCTTCCTCTTCCTCCCCCTCTTCTCCTCTTTTTTTTTTTTTTTTTTCATTTTTATTGGTTTATATCTTTGCATGAACTTGAAGTATTATTCCTTCTCCTTCTTCTCCACCTCCTCCTCTTCCTCCCCTTCCTCTTCTCCTCCTCCTCTTCCTCTTCCTCCCCCTCTCCTCCTCTTCCTCTTCCTCCCCCTCTTCTCCTTTTTTTTATTTTTTATTTTTTCATTTTTATTGGTTTATATCTTTGCATGAACTTGAAGTATTATTCCTTCTCCTTCTTCTCCACCTCCTCCTCTTCCTCCCCTTCCTCTTCTCCTCCTCTTCCTCTTCCTCCCCCTCTTCTCCTCCTCTTTTTAAATTTTAATTATTTATTTATTTTTTCATTTTTATTGGTTTATATCTTTGCATGAACTTGAAGTATTATTCCTTCTCCTTCTTCTCCTCCCTCTCCACTTCTTCCTCTTCTCCTCCTACCCCTCTTCTCCTCCTTTTTTTTCATTTTCATTTTTTTTCTTCATTTTTATTGGTTTATATCTTTGCATGAACTTGAAGTATTATTCCTTCTTCTTCTCCACCTCCTCCTCTTCTCCTCCTCCTCTTCCTCCTCTTCTCCTCCTCCTCTTCCTCTTCCTCCCCCTCTTCTCCTCCTTTTTTTTTATTTTTTATTTTTTCATTTTTATTGGTTTATATCTTTGCATGAACTTGAAGTATTATTCCTTCTCCTTCTTCTCCTTCTTCTCCACCTCCTCCTCTTCCTCCCCTTCCTCTTCTCCTCCTCCTCCTCCTCTTCCTCTTCCTCCCCCTCTCCTCCTCTTCCTTCTTCTCCTCCTCCTCTTCTTCTTCTTCTTCTGAACCTGTTAAATATTTCACCCTCCAGGTTCGTCCTCTCGGTTTAGCAGCGTCTGTGAAGTCGATGGACTGTCTGGCAGAGCTGCGACCACTGGAGCATGCTGGGAGTTTGAGTTCTATGAAGGTGAGTGTTGACGCTGCTGGTTCAGAGATAATATTGCTTCTTCTTCCTCCTCCTCTTCCTCTTCCTCCCCCTCTCCTCCTCTTCCTCTTCCTCCCCCTCTTCTCCTCCTTTTTTTTTTTTTTTTTTTTTCATTTTTATTGGTTTATATCTTTACATGAACTTGAAGTATTATTCCTTCTCCTTCTTCTCCTTCTTCTCCACCTCTTCCTCTTCTCCTCTTCATCCACTTCCTCTTCTCCTCCTCCTCCTCTTCTACCTCCCCCTCTCCTCCTCTTCCTCCCCCTCTTCTTTTTTTTTTATTTTATTTTTTTTTCATTTTTATTGGTTCATATCTTTGCATGAACTTGAAGTATTATTCTTTCTCCTCCTCCCCCTCTTCTCCTCCTTTTTTTTCATTTTCATTTTTTTTCTTCATTTTTATTGGTTTATATCTTTGCATGAACTTGAAGTATTATTCCTTCTCCTTCTTCTCCACCTCCTCCTCTTCCTCCTCCCCTTCCTCTTCTCCTCCTCCTCCTCTTCCTCCCCCTCTCCTCCTCTTCCTCCCCCTCTTCTCCTTTTTTTCTATTTTTATTTTTTTTCATTTTTATTGGTTTATATCTTTGCATGAACTTGAAGTATTATTCCTTCTCCTTCTTCTCCACCTCCTCCTCTTCCTCCCCTTCCTCTTCTCCTCCTCCTCCCCCTCTTCTCCTCCTTTTTTTTATTTTCATTTTTTTTTCTTTCATTTTTATTGGTTTATATCTTTGCATGAACTTGAAGTATTATTCCTTCTCCTTCTTCTCCTCCACCTCCTCCTCTTCCTCCCCTTCCTCTTCTCCTCCTCTTCCTCTTCCTCCCCCTCTTCTCCTCCTTTTATTTTAATTATTTATTTATTTTTTCATTTTTATTGGTTTATATCTTTGCATGAACTTGAAGTATTATTCCTTCTCCTTCTTTTCCTCCTCTTCCTCTTCCTCCCCCTCTTCTCCTCCTTTTTTTATTTTTTTTTATTTTTTTTTCATTTTTATTGGTTTATATCTTTGCATGAACTTGAAGTATTATTCCTTCTCCTTCTTCTCCTTCTTCTCCACCTCTTCCTCTTCACCTCTTCCTCCACTTCCTCTTCTCCTCCTCTTCTACCTCCCCCTCTCCTCCTCTTCCTCTTCCTCCCCCTCTTCTCCTCCTTTTTTTTTATTTTTTTTATTTTTATTGGTTTATATCTTTGCATGAACTTGAAGTATTATTCCTTCTCCTTCTTCTCCTTCTTCTCCACCTCTTCCTCTTCTCCTCTTCCTCCACTTCCTCTTCTCCTCCTCCTCCTCTTCTACCTCCCCCTCTCCTCCTCTTCCTCTTCCTCCCCCTCTTCTCCTCCTTTTATTTTAATTATTTATTTATTTTTTCATTTTTATTGGTTTATATCTTTGCATGAACTTGAAGTATTATTCCTTCTCCTTCTTCTCCACCTCCTCCTCTTCCTCCCCTTCCTCTTCTCCTCCTCCTCTTCCTCTTCCTCCCCCTCTCCTCCTCTTCCTCTTCCTCCCCCTCTTCTCCTTTTTTTTATTTTTTCATTTTTATTGGTTTATATCTTTGCATGAACTTGAAGTATTATTCCTTCTCCTTCTTCTCCACCTCCTCCTCTTCCTCCCCTTCCTCTTCTCCTCCTCCTCCTCCTCTTCCTCTTCCTCCCCCTCTCCTCCTCTTCCTCTTCCTCCCCCTCTTCTCCTCCTTTTTTTAAATTTTAATTATTTATTTATTTTTTCATTTTTATTGGTTTATATCTTTGCATGAACTTGAAGTATTATTCCTTCTTCTTCTCCACCTCCTCCTCTTCCTCCCCTTCCTCTTCTCCTCCTCCTCTTCCTCTTCCTCCCCCTCTCCTCCTTTTCCTCTTCCTCCCCCTCTTCTCCTTTTTTTTTATTTTATTTTTTTTCATTTTTATTGGTTTATATCTTTGCATGAACTTGAAGTATTATTCCTTCTCCTTCTTCTCCTTCTTCTCCTTCTTCTCCACCTCCTCCTCTTCCTCCCCTTCCTCTTCTCCTCCTCCTCCTCCTCTTCCTCTTCCTCCCCCTCTCCTCCTCTTCCTTCTTCTCCTCCTCCTCTTCTTCTTCTTCTTCTGAACCTGTTAAATATTTCACCCTCCAGGTTCGTCCTCTCGGTTTAGCATCGTCTGTGAAGTCGATGGACTGTCTGGCAGAGCTGCGACCACTGGAGCATGCTGGGAGTTTGAGTTCTATGAAGGTGATTGTTGACGCTGCTGGTTCAGAGATAATATTGCTTCTTCTTCCTCCTCCTCTTCCTCTTCCTCCCCCTCTCCTCCTCTTCCTCTTCCTCCCCCTCTTCTCCTCCTTTTTTTTTTTTTTTTTTCATTTTTATTGGTTTATATCTTTGCATGAACTTGAAGTATTATTCCTTCTCCTTCTTCTCCACCTCTTCCTCTTCTCCTCCTCCTCCTCTCCTCCTCTTCCTCCCCCTCTTCTCCTTTTTTTTTATTTTATTTTTTTTTCATTTTTATTGGTTTATATCTTTGCATGAACTTGAAGTATTATTCTTTCTCCTCCTCCCCCTCTTCTCCTCCTTTTTTTTCATTTTCATTTTTTTTCTTCATTTTTATTGGTTTATATCTTTGCATGAACTTGAAGTATTATTCCTTCTCCTTCTTCTCCACCTCCTCCTCCTCCCCTTCCTCTTCTCCTCCTCCTCCTCTTCCTCCCCCTCTCCTGCTCTTCCTCCCCCTCTTCTCCTTTTTTTCTATTTTTATTTTTTTTCATTTTTATTGGTATATATCTTTGCATGAACTTGAAGTATTATTCCTTCTCCTTCTTCTCCACCTCCTCCTCTTCCTCCCCTTCCTCTTCTCCTCCTCCTCCCCCTCTTCTCCTCCTTTTTTTTTATTTTCATTTTTTTTTATTTCATTTTTATTGGTTTATATCTTTGCATGAACTTGAAGTATTATTCCTTCTCCTTCTTCTCCTCCACCTCCTCCTCTTCCTCCCCTTCCTCTTCTCCTCCTCTTCCTCTTCCTCCCCCTCTTCTCCTCCTTTTATTTTAATTATTTATTTATTTTTTCATTTTTATTGGTTTATATCTTTGCATGAACTTGAAGTATTATTCCTTCTCCTTCTTTTCCTCCTCTTCCTCTTCCTCCCCCTCTTCTCTTCCTTTTTTTATTTTATTTTATTTTTTTTCATTTTTATTGGTTTATATCTTTGCATGAACTTGAAGTATTATTCCTTCTCCTTCTTCTCCTTCTTCTCCACTTCTTCCTCTTCTCCTCCTCCCCCTCTTCTCCTCTTTTTTTCATTTTCATTTTTTTTCTTCATTTTTATTGGTTTATATCTTTGCATGAACTTGAAGTATTATTCCTTCTCCTTCTTCTCCACCTCCTCCTCTTCCTCCCCTTCCTCTTCTCCTCCTCCTCCCCCTCTTCTCCTCCTTTTTTTTTCTTTTCATTTTTTTTTCTTTCATTTTTATTGGTTTATATCTTTGCATGAACTTGAAGTATTATTCCTTCTCCTTCTTCTCCACCTCTTCCTCTTCTCCTCCTCCTCCTCCTCTTCCTCTTCCTCCCCCTCTCCTCCTCTTCCTCCCCCTCTTCTCCTCCTTTTTTTAAATTTTAATTATTTATTTATTTTTTCATTTTTATTGGTTTATATCTTTGCATGAACTTGAAGTATTATTCCTTCTCCTTCTTCTCCACCTCCTCCTCTTCCTCTTCTCCTCCTCCTCTTCCTCTTCCTCCCCCTCTCCTCCTCTTCCTCTTCCTCCCCTCTTCTCCTTTTTTTTTTTTTTTTTTTTTTCAATTTTATTGGTTTATATCTTTGCATGAACTTGAAGTATTATTCCTTCTCCTTCTTCTCCTTCTTCTCCACCTCTTCCTCTTCTCCTCTTCCTCCACTTCCTCTTCTCCTCCTCCTCCTCTTCTACCTCCCCCTCTCCTCCTCTTCCTCTTCCTCCCCCTCTTCTCCTCCTTTTTTTTTTTTTTTTTTTTCATTTTTATTGGTTTATATCTTTGCATGAACTTGAAGTATTATTCCTTCTCCTTCTTCTCCACCTCCTCCTCTTCCTCCCCTTCCTCTTCTCCTCCTCCTCTTCCTCTTCCTCCCCCTCTCCTCCTCTTCCTCTTCCTCCCCCTCTTCTCCTTTTTTTTATTTTTTATTTTTTCATTTTTATTGGTTTATATCTTTGCATGAACTTGAAGTATTATTCCTTCTCCTTCTTCTCCACCTCCTCCTCTTCCTCCCCTTCCTCTTCTCCTCCTCTTCCTCTTCCTCCCCCTCTTCTCCTCCTCTTTTTAAATTTTAATTATTTATTTATTTTTTCATTTTTATTGGTTTATATCTTTGCATGAACTTGAAGTATTATTCCTTCTCCTTCTTCTCCTCCCTCTCCACTTCTTCCTCTTCTCCTCCTACCCCTCTTCTCCTCCTTTTTTTTCATTTTCATTTTTTTTCTTCATTTTTATTGGTTTATATCTTTGCATGAACTTGAAGTATTATTCCTTCTTCTTCTCCACCTCCTCCTCTTCTCCTCCTCCTCTTCCTCTTCCTCCCCCTCTCCTCCTCTTCCTCTTCCTCCCCCTCTTCTCCTCCTTTTTTTATTTTTTTTATTTTTTCATTTTTATTGGTTTATATCTTTGCATGAACTTGAAGTATTATTCCTTCTCCTTCTTCTCCACCTCCTCCTCTTCCTCCCCTTCCTCTTCTCCTCCTCCTCCTCCTCTTCCTCTTCCTCCCCCTCTCCTCCTCTTCCTTCTTCTCCTCCTCCTCTTCTTCTTCTTCTTCTGAACCTGTTAAATATTTCACCCTCCAGGTTCGTCCTCTCGGTTTAGCAGCGTCTGTGAAGTCGATGGACTGTCTGGCAGAGCTGCGACCACTGGAGCATGCTGGGAGTTTGAGTTCTATGAAGGTGAGTGTTGACGCTGCTGGTTCAGAGATAATATTGCTTCTTCTTCCTCCTCCTCTTCCTCTTCCTCCCCCTCTCCTCCTCTTCCTCTTCCTCCCCCTCTTCTCCTCCTTTTTTTTTTTTTTTTTTCATTTTTATTGGTTTATATCTTTGCATGAACTTGAAGTATTATTCCTTCTCCTTCTTCTCCTTCTTCTCTTCTCCTCCTCCTCCTCTTCTACCTCCCCCTCTCCTCCTCTTCCTCCCCCTCTCCTCCTCTTCCTCCCCCTCTTCTCCTTTTTTTTTTATTTTATTTTTTTTTCATTTTTATTGGTTTATATCTTTGCATGAACTTGAAGTATTATTCTTTCTCCTCCTCCCCCTCTCCTCCTCCTTTTTTTTCATTTTCATTTTTTTTCTTCATTTTTATTGGTTTATATCTTTGCATGAACTTGAAGTATTATTCCTTCTCCTTCTTCTCCACCTCCTCCTCTTCCTCTTCTCCTCCTCCTCTTCCTCTTCCTCCCCCTCTCCTCCTCTTCCTCTTCCTCCCCTCTTCTCCTTTTTTTTTTTTTTTTTTTTTTCATTTTTATTGGTTTATATCTTTGCATGAACTTGAAGTATTATTCCTTCTCCTTCTTCTCCACCTCCTCCTCTTCCTCCCCTTCCTCTTCTCCTCCTCCTCTTCCTCTTCCTCCCCCTCTTCTCCTCCTTTTTTTTTATTTTTTATTTTTTCATTTTTATTGGTTTATATCTTTGCATGAACTTGAAGTATTATTCCTTCTCCTTCTTCTCCTTCTTCTCCACCTCCTCCTCTTCCTCCCCTTCCTCTTCTCCTCCTCCTCCTCCTCTTCCTCTTCCTCCCCCTCTCCTCCTCTTCCTTCTTCTCCTCCTCCTCTTCTTCTTCTTCTTCTGAACCTGTTAAATATTTCACCCTCCAGGTTCGTCCTCTCGGTTTAGCAGCGTCTGTGAAGTCGATGGACTGTCTGGCAGAGCTGCGACCACTGGAGCATGCTGGGAGTTTGAGTTCTATGAAGGTGAGTGTTGACGCTGCTGGTTCAGAGATAATATTGCTTCTTCTTCCTCCTCCTCTTCCTCTTCCTCCCCCTCTCCTCCTCTTCCTCTTCCTCCCCCTCTTCTCCTCCTTTTTTTTTTTTTTTTTTTCATTTTTATTGGTTTATATCTTTGCATGAACTTGAAGTATTATTCCTTCTCCTTCTTCTCCTTCTTCTCCACCTCTTCCTCTTCTCCTCTTCCTCCACTTCCTCTTCTCCTCCTCCTCCTCTTCTACCTCCCCCTCTCCTCCTCTTCCTCTTCCTCCCCCTCTTCTCCTCCTTTTTTTTTTTTTTTTTTTTCATTTTTATTGGTTTATATCTTTGCATGAACTTGAAGTATTATTCCTTCTCCTTCTTCTCCACCTCCTCCTCTTCCTCCCCTTCCTCTTCTCCTCCTCCTCTTCCTCTTCCTCCCCCTCTCCTCCTCTTCCTCTTCCTCCCCCTCTTCTCCTTTTTTTTATTTTTTATTTTTTCATTTTTATTGGTTTATATCTTTGCATGAACTTGAAGTATTATTCCTTCTCCTTCTTCTCCACCTCCTCCTCTTCCTCCCCTTCCTCTTCTCCTCCTCTTCCTCTTCCTCCCCCTCTTCTCCTCCTCTTTTTAAATTTTAATTATTTATTTATTTTTTCATTTTTATTGGTTTATATCTTTGCATGAACTTGAAGTATTATTCCTTCTCCTTCTTCTCCTCCCTCTCCACTTCTTCCTCTTCTCCTCCTACCCCTCTTCTCCTCCTTTTTTTTCATTTTCATTTTTTTTCTTCATTTTTATTGGTTTATATCTTTGCATGAACTTGAAGTATTATTCCTTCTTCTTCTCCACCTCCTCCTCTTCTCCTCCTCCTCTTCCTCTTCCTCCCCCTCTCCTCCTCTTCCTCTTCCTCCCCCTCTTCTCCTCCTTTTTTTATTTTTTTTATTTTTTCATTTTTATTGGTTTATATCTTTGCATGAACTTGAAGTATTATTCCTTCTCCTTCTTCTCCACCTCCTCCTCTTCCTCCCCTTCCTCTTCTCCTCCTCCTCCTCCTCTTCCTCTTCCTCCCCCTCTCCTCCTCTTCCTTCTTCTCCTCCTCCTCTTCTTCTTCTTCTTCTGAACCTGTTAAATATTTCACCCTCCAGGTTCGTCCTCTCGGTTTAGCAGCGTCTGTGAAGTCGATGGACTGTCTGGCAGAGCTGCGACCACTGGAGCATGCTGGGAGTTTGAGTTCTATGAAGGTGAGTGTTGACGCTGCTGGTTCAGAGATAATATTGCTTCTTCTTCCTCCTCCTCTTCCTCTTCCTCCCCCTCTCCTCCTCTTCCTCTTCCTCCCCCTCTTCTCCTCCTTTTTTTTTTTTTTTTTTCATTTTTATTGGTTTATATCTTTGCATGAACTTGAAGTATTATTCCTTCTCCTTCTTCTCCTTCTTCTCTTCTCCTCCTCCTCCTCTTCTACCTCCCCCTCTCCTCCTCTTCCTCCCCCTCTCCTCCTCTTCCTCCCCCTCTTCTCCTTTTTTTTTTATTTTATTTTTTTTTCATTTTTATTGGTTTATATCTTTGCATGAACTTGAAGTATTATTCTTTCTCCTCCTCCCCCTCTTCTCCTCCTTTTTTTTCATTTTCATTTTTTTTCTTCATTTTTATTGGTTTATATCTTTGCATGAACTTGAAGTATTATTCCTTCTCCTTCTTCTCCACCTCCTCCTCTTCCTCTTCTCCTCCTCCTCTTCCTCTTCCTCCCCCTCTCCTCCTCTTCCTCTTCCTCCCCTCTTCTCCTTTTTTTTTTTTTTTTTTTTTTCAATTTTATTGGTTTATATCTTTGCATGAACTTGAAGTATTATTCCTTCTCCTTCTTCTCCTTCTTCTCCACCTCTTCCTCTTCTCCTCTTCCTCCACTTCCTCTTCTCCTCCTCCTCCTCTTCTACCTCCCCCTCTCCTCCTCTTCCTCTTCCTCCCCCTCTTCTCCTCCTTTTTTTTTTTTTTTTTTTTCATTTTTATTGGTTTATATCTTTGCATGAACTTGAAGTATTATTCCTTCTCCTTCTTCTCCACCTCCTCCTCTTCCTCCCCTTCCTCTTCTCCTCCTCCTCTTCCTCTTCCTCCCCCTCTCCTCCTCTTCCTCTTCCTCCCCCTCTTCTCCTTTTTTTTATTTTTTATTTTTTCATTTTTATTGGTTTATATCTTTGCATGAACTTGAAGTATTATTCCTTCTCCTTCTTCTCCACCTCCTCCTCTTCCTCCCCTTCCTCTTCTCCTCCTCTTCCTCTTCCTCCCCCTCTTCTCCTCCTCTTTTTAAATTTTAATTATTTATTTATTTTTTCATTTTTATTGGTTTATATCTTTGCATGAACTTGAAGTATTATTCCTTCTCCTTCTTCTCCTCCCTCTCCACTTCTTCCTCTTCTCCTCCTACCCCTCTTCTCCTCCTTTTTTTTCATTTTCATTTTTTTTCTTCATTTTTATTGGTTTATATCTTTGCATGAACTTGAAGTATTATTCCTTCTTC
>NW_026870201.1:230000-280000 GCF_963584025.1 Labrus mixtus
TCTCCACCTCCTCCTCTTCCTCCCCTTCCTCTTCTCCTCCTCCTCCCCCTCTTCTCCTCCTTTTTTTTATTTTCATTTTTTTTTCTTTCATTTTTATTGGTTTATATCTTTGCATGAACTTGAAGTATTATTCCTTCTCCTTCTTCTCCTCCACCTCCTCCTCTTCCTCCCCTTCCTCTTCTCCTCCTCTTCCTCTTCCTCCCCCTCTTCTCCTCCTTTTATTTTAATTATTTATTTATTTTTTCATTTTTATTGGTTTATATCTTTGCATGAACTTGAAGTATTATTCCTTCTCCTTCTTTTCCTCCTCTTCCTCTTCCTCCCCCTCTTCTCCTCCTTTTTTTATTTTTTTTTATTTTTTTTTCATTTTTATTGGTTTATATCTTTGCATGAACTTGAAGTATTATTCCTTCTCCTTCTTCTCCTTCTTCTCCACCTCTTCCTCTTCACCTCTTCCTCCACTTCCTCTTCTCCTCCTCTTCTACCTCCCCCTCTCCTCCTCTTCCTCTTCCTCCCCCTCTTCTCCTCCTTTTTTTTTTTTTTTTTTCATTTTTATTGGTTTATATCTTTGCATGAACTTGAAGTATTATTCCTTCTCCTTCTTCTCCTTCTTCTCCACCTCTTCCTCTTCTCCTCTTCCTCCACTTCCTCTTCTCCTCCTCCTCCTCTTCTACCTCCCCCTCTCCTCCTCTTCCTCTTCCTCCCCCTCTTCTCCTCCTTTTATTTTAATTATTTATTTATTTTTTCATTTTTATTGGTTTATATCTTTGCATGAACTTGAAGTATTATTCCTTCTCCTTCTTCTCCACCTCCTCCTCTTCCTCCCCTTCCTCTTCTCCTCCTCCTCTTCCTCTTCCTCCCCCTCTCCTCCTCTTCCTCTTCCTCCCCCTCTTCTCCTTTTTTTTATTTTTTCATTTTTATTGGTTTATATCTTTGCATGAACTTGAAGTATTATTCCTTCTCCTTCTTCTCCACCTCCTCCTCTTCCTCCCCTTCCTCTTCTCCTCCTCCTCCTCCTCTTCCTCTTCCTCCCCCTCTCCTCCTCTTCCTCTTCCTCCCCCTCTTCTCCTCCTTTTTTTAAATTTTAATTATTTATTTATTTTTTCATTTTTATTGGTTTATATCTTTGCATGAACTTGAAGTATTATTCCTTCTTCTTCTCCACCTCCTCCTCTTCCTCCCCTTCCTCTTCTCCTCCTCCTCTTCCTCTTCCTCCCCCTCTCCTCCTTTTCCTCTTCCTCCCCCTCTTCTCCTTTTTTTTTATTTTATTTTTTTTCATTTTTATTGGTTTATATCTTTGCATGAACTTGAAGTATTATTCCTTCTCCTTCTTCTCCTTCTTCTCCTTCTTCTCCACCTCCTCCTCTTCCTCCCCTTCCTCTTCTCCTCCTCCTCCTCCTCTTCCTCTTCCTCCCCCTCTCCTCCTCTTCCTTCTTCTCCTCCTCCTCTTCTTCTTCTTCTTCTGAACCTGTTAAATATTTCACCCTCCAGGTTCGTCCTCTCGGTTTAGCATCGTCTGTGAAGTCGATGGACTGTCTGGCAGAGCTGCGACCACTGGAGCATGCTGGGAGTTTGAGTTCTATGAAGGTGATTGTTGACGCTGCTGGTTCAGAGATAATATTGCTTCTTCTTCCTCCTCCTCTTCCTCTTCCTCCCCCTCTCCTCCTCTTCCTCTTCCTCCCCCTCTTCTCCTCCTTTTTTTTTTTTTTTTTTCATTTTTATTGGTTTATATCTTTGCATGAACTTGAAGTATTATTCCTTCTCCTTCTTCTCCACCTCTTCCTCTTCTCCTCCTCCTCCTCTCCTCCTCTTCCTCCCCCTCTTCTCCTTTTTTTTTATTTTATTTTTTTTTCATTTTTATTGGTTTATATCTTTGCATGAACTTGAAGTATTATTCTTTCTCCTCCTCCCCCTCTTCTCCTCCTTTTTTTTCATTTTCATTTTTTTTCTTCATTTTTATTGGTTTATATCTTTGCATGAACTTGAAGTATTATTCCTTCTCCTTCTTCTCCACCTCCTCCTCTTCCTCCTCCCCTTCCTCTTCTCCTCCTCCTCCTCTTCCTCCCCCTCTCCTGCTCTTCCTCCCCCTCTTCTCCTTTTTTTCTATTTTTATTTTTTTTCATTTTTATTGGTATATATCTTTGCATGAACTTGAAGTATTATTCCTTCTCCTTCTTCTCCACCTCCTCCTCTTCCTCCCCTTCCTCTTCTCCTCCTCCTCCCCCTCTTCTCCTCCTTTTTTTTTATTTTCATTTTTTTTTATTTCATTTTTATTGGTTTATATCTTTGCATGAACTTGAAGTATTATTCCTTCTCCTTCTTCTCCTCCACCTCCTCCTCTTCCTCCCCTTCCTCTTCTCCTCCTCTTCCTCTTCCTCCCCCTCTTCTCCTCCTTTTATTTTAATTATTTATTTATTTTTTCATTTTTATTGGTTTATATCTTTGCATGAACTTGAAGTATTATTCCTTCTCCTTCTTTTCCTCCTCTTCCTCTTCCTCCCCCTCTTCTCTTCCTTTTTTTATTTTATTTTATTTTTTTTCATTTTTATTGGTTTATATCTTTGCATGAACTTGAAGTATTATTCCTTCTCCTTCTTCTCCTTCTTCTCCACTTCTTCCTCTTCTCCTCCTCCCCCTCTTCTCCTCTTTTTTTCATTTTCATTTTTTTTCTTCATTTTTATTGGTTTATATCTTTGCATGAACTTGAAGTATTATTCCTTCTCCTTCTTCTCCACCTCCTCCTCTTCCTCCCCTTCCTCTTCTCCTCCTCCTCCCCCTCTTCTCCTCCTTTTTTTTTCTTTTCATTTTTTTTTCTTTCATTTTTATTGGTTTATATCTTTGCATGAACTTGAAGTATTATTCCTTCTCCTTCTTCTCCACCTCTTCCTCTTCTCCTCCTCCTCCTCCTCTTCCTCTTCCTCCCCCTCTCCTCCTCTTCCTCCCCCTCTTCTCCTCCTTTTTTTAAATTTTAATTATTTATTTATTTTTTCATTTTTATTGGTTTATATCTTTGCATGAACTTGAAGTATTATTCCTTCTCCTTCTTCTCCACCTCCTCCTCTTCCTCTTCTCCTCCTCCTCTTCCTCTTCCTCCCCCTCTCCTCCTCTTCCTCTTCCTCCCCCTCTTCTCCTTTTTTTTTTTTTTTTTTTTCATTTTTATTGGTTTATATCTTTGCATGAACTTGAAGTATTATTCCTTCTCCTTCTTCTCCACCTCCTCCTCTTCCTCCCCTTCCTCTTCTCCTCCTCCTCTTCCTCTTCCTCCCCCTCTTCTCCTCCTTTTTTTTTATTTTTTATTTTTTCATTTTTATTGGTTTATATCTTTGCATGAACTTGAAGTATTATTCCTTCTCCTTCTTCTCCTTCTTCTCCACCTCCTCCTCTTCCTCCCCTTCCTCTTCTCCTCCCCCTCTTCTCCTTTTTTTTTATTTTTATTTTTTTCATTTTTATTGGTTTATATCTTTGCATGAACTTGAAGTATTATTCCTTCTCCTTCTTCTCCTTCTTCTCCACCTCCTCCTCTTCCTCCCCTTCCTCTTCTCCTCCTCCTCCTCCTCTTCCTCTTCCTCCTCCTCTTCCTTCTTCTCCTCCTCCTCTTCTTCTTCTTCTTCTGAACCTGTTAAATATTTCACCCTCCAGGTTCGTCCTCTCGGTTTAGCAGCGTCTGTGAAGTCGATGGACTGTCTGGCAGAGCTGCGACCACTGGAGCATGCTGGGAGTTTGAGTTCTATGAAGGTGATTGTTGACGCTGCTGGTTCAGAGATAATATTGCTTCTTCTTCCTCCTCCTCTTCCTCTTCCTCCCCCTCTCCTCCTCTTCCTCTTCCACCCCCTCTTCTCCTCCTTTTTTTTTTTTTTTTTTTTCATTTTTATTGGTTTATATCTTTACATGAACTTGAAGTATTATTCCTTCTCCTTCTTCTCCTTCTTCTCCACCTCTTCCTCTTCTCCTCTTCCTCCACTTCCTCTTCTCCTCCTCCTCCTCTTCTACCTCCCCCTCTCCTCCTCTTCCTCCCCCTCTCCTCCTCTTCCTCCCCCTCTTCTCCTTTTTTTTTTATTTTTTTATTTTTTCATTTTTATTGGTTTATATCTTTGCATGAACTTGAAGTATTATTCTTTCTCCTCCTCCCCCTCTTCTCCTTTTTTTTCATTTTCATTTTGTTTCTTCATTTTTATTGGTTTATATCTTTGCATGAACTTGAAGTATTATTCCTTCTCCTTCTTCTCCACCTCCTCCTCTTCCTCCTCCCCTTCCTCTTCTCCTCCTCCTCCTCTTCCTCCCCCTCTCCTCCTCTTCCTCCCCCTCTTCTCCTTTTTTTTTATTTTTATTTTTTTTCATTTTTATTGGTTTATATCTTTGCATGAACTTGAAGTATTATTCCTTCTCCGTCTTCTCCACCTCCTCCTCTTCCTCCCCTTCCTCTTCTCCTCCTCCTTCCCCTCTTCTCCTCCTTTTTTTTCTTTTCATTTTTTTTTCTTTCATTTTTATTGGTTTATATCTTTGCATGAACTTGAAGTATTATTCCTTCTCCTTCTTCTCCACCTCTTCCTCTTCTCCTCCTCCTCCTCCTCTTCCTCTTCCTCCCCCTCTCCTCCTCTTCCTCCCCCTCTTCTCCTCCTTTTTTTAAATTTTAATTATTTATTTATTTTTTCATTTTTATTGGTTTATATCTTTGCATGAACTTGAAGTATTATTCCTTCTCCTTCTTCTCCACCTCCTCCTCTTCCTCTTCTCCTCCTCCTCTTCCTCTTCCTCCCCCTCTCCTCCTCTTCCTCTTCCTCCCCCTCTTCTCCTTTTTTTTTTTTTTTTTTTTCATTTTTATTGGTTTATATCTTTGCATGAACTTGAAGTATTACTCCTTCTCCTTCTTCTCCACCTCCTCCTCTTCCTCCCCTTCCTCTTCTCCTCCTCCTCTTCCTCTTCCTCCCCCTCTTCTCCTCCTTTTTTTTTATTTTTTATTTTTTCATTTTTATTGGTTTATATCTTTGCATGAACTTGAAGTATTATTCCTTCTCCTTCTTCTCCTTCTTCTCCACCTCCTCCTCTTCCTCCCCTTCCTCTTCTCCTCCTCCTCCTCCTCTTCCTCCCCCTCTCCTCCTCTTCCTTCTTCTCCTCCTCCTCTTCTTCTTCTTCTTCTGAACCTGTTAAATATTTCACCCTCCAGGTTCGTCCTCTCGGTTTAGCAGCGTCTGTGAAGTCGATGGACTGTCTGGCAGAGCTGCGACCACTGGAGCATGCTGGGAGTTTGAGTTCTATGAAGGTGATTGTTGACGCTGCTGGTTCAGAGATAATATTGCTTCTTCTTCCTCCTCCTCTTCCTCTTCCTCCCCCTCTCCTCCTCTTCCTCTTCCACCCCCTCTTCTCCTCCTTTTTTTTTTTTTTTTTTTTCATTTTTATTGGTTTATATCTTTACATGAACTTGAAGTATTATTCCTTCTCCTTCTTCTCCACCTCCTCCTCTTCCTCCCCTTCCTCTCCTCCTCCTCCTCTTCCTCCCCCTCTTCCCCTCATTTCATTTTTTTTCATTTTTATTGGTTTATATCTTTGCATGAACTTGAAGTATTATTTCATCTCCTTCTTCTCCACCTCCTCCTCCTCTTCCTCTTCCTCCCCCTCTTCTCCTCCTTTTTTTTATTTTCATTATTTTTTTCATTTTTATTGGTTTATATCTTTGCATGAACTTGAAGTATTATTCCTTCTCCTTCTTCTCCTCCACCTCCTCCTCTTCCTCCCCTTCCTCTTCTCCTCCTCTTCCTCTTCCTCCCCCTCTTCTCCTCCTTTTATTTTAATTATTTATTTATTTTTTCATTTTTATTGGTTTATATCTTTGCATGAACTTGAAGTATTATTCCTTCTCCTTCTTTTCCTCCTCTTCCTCTTCCTCCCCCTCTTCTCCTCCTTTTTTTATTTTATTTTATTTTTTTTTCATTTTTATTGGTTTATATCTTTGCATGAACTTGAAGTATTATTCCTTCTCCTTCTTCTCCTTCTTCTCCACTTCTTCCTCTTCTCCTCCTCCCCCTCTTCTCCTCTTTTTTTCATTTTCATTTTTTTTCTTCATTTTTATTGGTTTATATCTTTGCATGAACTTGAAGTATTATTCCTTCTCCTTCTTCTCCACCTCCTCCTCTTCCTCCCCTTCCTCTTCTCCTCCTCCTCGTCCTCCCCCTCTCCTCCTCTTCCTCTTCCTCCCCCTCTTCTCCTCCTTTTTTTATTTTATTTTATTTTTCATTTTTATTGGTTTATATCTTTGCATGAACTTGAAGTATTATTCCTTCTCCTTCTTCTCCACCTCTTCCTCTTCTCCTCCTCCCCCTCTTCTCCTCCTCTTTTTTTTTTTTTTCATTTTTATTGGTTTATATCTTTGCATGAACTTGAAGTATTATTCCTTCTCCTCCTCCTCCTCCTCTTCTCCTCCTCTTCCTATTCCTCCCCCTCTTCTCCTCCTTTTTTTTTTTTCATTTTTATTGGTTTATATCTTTGCATGAACTTGAAGTATTATTCCTTCTCCTTCTTCTCCACCTCCTCCTCTTCCTCCTCCCCTTCCTCTTCTCCTCCTCCTCCTCTTCCTCCCCCTCTCCTCCTCTTCCTCCCCCTCTTCTCCTCTTTTTTTTTTCATTTTTATTGGTTTATATCTTTGCATGAACTTGAAGTATTATTCCTTCTCCTTCTTCTCCACCTCCTCCTCTTCCTCCCCTTCCTCTTCTCCTCCTCCTCTTCCTCTTCCTCCCCCTCTCCTCCTCTTCCTCTTCCTCCCCCTCTTCTCCTTTTTTTTTATTTTATTTTTTTTCATTTTTATTGGTTTATATCTTTGCATGAACTTGAAGTATTATTCCTTCTCCTCCTTCTCCTTCTTCTCCACCTCCTCCTCTTCCTCCCCTTCCTCTTCTCCTCCTCCTCCTCCTCTTCCTCTTCCTCCCCCTCTCCTCCTCTTCCTTCTTCTCCTCCTCCTCTTCTTCTTCTTCTTCTGAACCTGTTAAATATTTCACCCTCCAGGTTCGTCCTCTCGGTTTAGCAGCGTCTGTGAAGTCGATGGACTGTCTGGCAGAGCTGTGACCACTGGAGCATGCTGGGAGTTTGAGTTCTATGAAGGTGAGTGTTGACGCTGCTGGTTCAGAGATAATATTGCTTCTTCTTCCTCCTCCTCTTCCTCTTCCTCCCCCTCTCCTCCTCTTCCTCTTCCTCCCCCTCTTCTCCTCCTTTTTTTTTTTTTTTTAATCATTTTTATTGGTTTATATCTTTGCATGAACTTGAAGTATTATTCCTTCTCCTTCTTCTCCTTCTTCTCCACCTCTTCCTCGTCTCCTCTTCCTCCACTTCCTCTTCTCCTCCTCCTCCTCCTCTTCTTCCTCCCCCTCTCCTCCTCTTCCTCCCCCTCTTCTCCTTTTTTTTTTTTTTTTTTTTTTTTTCATTTTTATTGGTTTATATCTTTGCATGAACTTGAAGTATTATTCTTTCTCCTCCTCCCCTCCTTCTCCTCCTTTTTTTTCATTTTCATTTTTTTTCTTCATTTTTATTGGTTTATATCTTTGCATGAACTTGAAGTATTATTCCTTCTCCTTCTTCTCCACCTCCTCCTCTTCCTCCTCCCCTTCCTCTTCTCCTCCTCCTCCTCTTCCTCCCCCTCTCCTCCTCTTCCTCCCCCTCTTCTCCTTTTTTTTTATTTTTCATTTTTTTCATTTTTATTGGTTTATATCTTTGCATGAACTTGAAGTATTATTGCTTCTCCTTCTTCTCCACCTCCTCCTCTTCCTCCCCTTCCTCTTCTCCTCCTCCTCCCCCTCTTCTCCTCCTTTTTTTTCTTTTCATTTTTTTTTCTTTCATTTTTATTGGTTTATATCTTTGCATGAACTTGAAGTATTATTCCTTCTCCTTCTTCTCCACCTCTTCCTCTTCTCCTCCTCCTCCTCCTCTTCCTCTTCCTCCCCCTCTCCTCCTCTTCCTCCCCCTCTTCTCCTCCTTTTTTTAAATTTTAATTATTTATTTATTTTTTCATTTTTATTGGTTTATATCTTTGCATGAACTTGAAGTATTATTCCTTCTCCTTCTTCTCCACCTCCTCCTCTTCCTCTTCTCCTCCTCCTCTTCCTCTTCCTCCCCCTCTCCTCCTCTTCCTCTTCCTCCCCCTCTTCTCCTCCTTTTTTTTTATTTTTTCATTTTTATTGGTTTATATCTTTGCATGAACTTGAAGTATTATTCCTTCTCCTTCTTCTCCACCTCCTCCTGCCCTTCCTCTTCTCCTCCTCCTCCTCTTCCTCCCCCTCTCCTCCTCTTCCTCCCCCTCTTCTCCTTTTTTTTATTTTATTTCTTTTTCATTTTTATTGGTTTATATCTTTGCATGAACTTGAAGTATTATTCCTTCTCCTTCTTCTCCTTCTTCTCCACCTCTTCCTCTTCTCCTCTTCCTCCACCTCTTCTACCTCCCCCTCTCCTCCTCTTCCTCTTCCTCCCCCTCTTCTCCTCCTTTTATTTTAATTATTTATTTATTTTTTCATTTTTATTGGTTTATATCTTTGCATGAACTTGAAGTATTATTCCTTCTCCTTCTTCTCCACCTCCTCCTCTTCCTCCCCTTCCTCTTCTCCTCCTCCTCCTCCTCTTCCTCTTCCTCCCCCTCTCCTCTTCCTCTTCCTCCCCCTCTTCTCCTCCTTTTTTTCATTTTCATTTTTTTTCTTCATTTTTATTGGTTTATATCTTTGCATGAACTTGAAGTATTATTCCTTCTTCTTCTCCACCTCCTCCTCTTCCTCCCCTTCCTCTTCTCCTCCTCCTCTTCCTCTTCCTCCCCCTCTCCTCCTCTTCCTCTTCCTCCCCCTCTTCTCCTTTTTTTTTATTTTATTTTTTTTCATTTTTATTGATTTATATCTTTGCATGAACTTGAAGTATTATTCCTTCTCCTTCTTCTCCTTCTTCTCCACCTCCTCCTCTTCCTCCTCTTCCTCTTCCTCCCCCTCTCCTCCTCTTCCTTCTTCTCCTCCTCTTCTTCTTCTTCTTCTGAACCTGTTAAATATTTCACCCTCCAGGTTCGTCCTCTCGGTTTAGCAGCGTCTGTGAAGTCGATGGACTGTCTGGCAGAGCTGCGACCACTGGAGCATGCTGGGAGTTTGAGTTCTATGAAGGTGAGTGTTGACGCTGCTGGTTCAGAGATAATATTGCTTCTTCTTCCTCCTCCTCTTCCTCTTCCTCCCCCTCTCCTCCTTTTCCTCTTCCTCCCCCTCTTCTCCTCCTTTTTTTTTATTTTTTATTTTTTCATTTTTATTGGTTTATATCTTTGCATGAACTTGAATTATTATTCCTTCTCCTTCTTCTCCTCCACCTCCTCTTCTTCCTCCCCTTCCTCTTCTCCTCCTCTTCCTCTTCCTCCCCCTCTCCTCCTCTTCCTCTTCCTCCCCCTCTTCTCCTCCTTTTATTTTAATTATTTATTTATTTTTTCATTTTTATTGGTTTATATCTTTGCATGAACTTGAAGTATTATTCCTTCTCCTTCTTTTCCTCCTCTTCCTCTTCCTCCCCCTCTTCTCCTCCTTTTTTTTTATTTTTTATTTTTTCATTTTTATTGATTTATATCTTTGCATGAACTTGAAGTATTATTCCTTCTCCTTCTTCTCCTTCTTCTCCACCTCCTCCTCTTCCTCCTCTTCCTCTTCCTCCCCCTCTCCTCCTCTTCCTTCTTCTCCTCCTCTTCTTCTTCTTCTTCTGAACCTGTTAAATATTTCACCCTCCAGGTTCGTCCTCTCGGTTTAGCAGCGTCTGTGAAGTCGATGGACTGTCTGGCAGAGCTGCGACCACTGGAGCATGCTGGGAGTTTGAGTTCTATGAAGGTGAGTGTTGACGCTGCTGGTTCAGAGATAATATTGCTTCTTCTTCCTCCTCCTCTTCCTCTTCCTCCCCCTCTCCTCCTTTTCCTCTTCCTCCCCCTCTTCTCCTCCTTTTTTTTTATTTTTTATTTTTTCATTTTTATTGGTTTATATCTTTGCATGAACTTGAATTATTATTCCTTCTCCTTCTTCTCCTCCACCTCCTCTTCTTCCTCCCCTTCCTCTTCTCCTCCTCTTCCTCTTCCTCCCCCTCTCCTCCTCTTCCTCTTCCTCCCCCTCTTCTCCTCCTTTTATTTTAATTATTTATTTATTTTTTCATTTTTATTGGTTTATATCTTTGCATGAACTTGAAGTATTATTCCTTCTCCTTCTTTTCCTCCTCTTCCTCTTCCTCCCCTTCCTCTTCTCCTCCTCCTCTTCCTCTTCCTCCCCCTCTCCTCCTCTTCCTCTTCCTCCCCCTCTTCTCCTTTTTTTTTATTTTTTATTTTTTCATTTTTATTGGTTTATATCTTTGCTTTGTTTATCCTCTTCCTCCCCTTCCTCTTCTCCTCCTCCTCCCCCTCTTCTCCTCCTTTTTTTTATTTTCATTTTTTTTTCTTTCATTTTTATTGGTTTATATCTTTGCATGAACTTGAAGTATTATTCCTTCTCCTTCTTCTCCTCCACCTCCTCCTCTTCCTCCCCTTCCTCTTCTCCTCCTCTTCCTCTTCCTCCCCCTCTTCTCCTCCTTTTATTTTAATTATTTATTTATTTTTTCATTTTTATTGGTTTATATCTTTGCATGAACTTGAAGTATTATTCCTTCTCCTTCTTTTCCTCCTCTTCCTCTTCCTCCCCCTCTTCTCCTCCTTTTTTTTTTTTTTTTTTTTTTTTTCATTTTTATTGGTTTATATCTTTGCATGAACTTGAAGTATTATTCCTTCTCCTTCTTCTCCTTCTTCTCCACCTCTTCCTCTTCACCTCTTCCTCCACTTCCTCTTCTCCTCCTCCTCCTCTTCTACCTCCCCCTCTCCTCCTCTTCCTCTTCCTCCCCCTCTTCTCCTCCTTTTTTTTTTTTTTTTTTCATTTTTATTGGTTTATATCTTTGCATGAACTTGAAGTATTATTCCTTCTCCTTCTTCTCCTTCTTCTCCACCTCTTCCTCTTCTCCTCTTCCTCCACTTCCTCTTCTCCTCCTCCTCCTCTTCTACCTCCCCCTCTCCTCCTCTTCCTCTTCCTCCCCCTCTTCTCCTCCTTTTATTTTAATTATTTATTTATTTTTTCATTTTTATTGGTTTATATCTTTGCATGAACTTGAAGTATTATTCCTTCTCCTTCTTCTCCACCTCCTCCTCTTCCTCCCCTTCCTCTTCTCCTCCTCCTCTTCCTCTTCCTCCCCCTCTCCTCCTCTTCCTCTTCCTCCCCCTCTTCTCCTTTTTTTTTATTTTTTATTTTTTCATTTTTATTGGTTTATATCTTTGCATGAACTTGAAGTATTATTCCTTCTCCTTCTTCTCCACCTCCTCCTCTTCCTCCCCTTCCTCTTCTCCTCCTCCTCTTCCTCTTCCTCCCCCTCTCGTCCTCTTCCTCTTCCTCCCCCTCTTCTCCTCCTTTTTTTAAATTTTAATTATTTATTTATTTTTTCATTTTTATTGGTTTATATCTTTGCATGAACTTGGAGTATTATTCCTTCTTCTTCTCCACCTCCTCCTCTTCCTCCCCTTCCTCTTCTCCTCCTCCTCTTCCTCTTCCTCCCCCTCTCCTCCTTTTCCTCTTCCTCCCCCTCTTCTCCTTTTTTTTTATTTTATTTTTTTTCATTTTTATTGGTTTATATCTTTGCATGAACTTGAAGTATTATTCCTTCTCCTTCTTCTCCTTCTTCTCCTTCTTCTCCAACTCCTCCTCTTCCTCCCCTTCCTCTTCTCCTCCTCCTCCTCCTCTTCCTCTTCCTCCCCCTCTCCTCCTCTTCCTTCTTCTCCTCCTCCTCTTCTTCTTCTTCTTCTGAACCTGTTAAATATTTCACCCTCCAGGTTCGTCCTCTCGGTTTAGCATCGTCTGTGAAGTCGATGGACTGTCTGGCAGAGCTGCGACCACTGGAGCATGCTGGGAGTTTGAGTTCTATGAAGGTGATTGTTGACGCTGCTGGTTCAGAGATAATATTGCTTCTTCTTCCTCCTCCTCTTCCTCTTCCTCCCCCTCTCCTCCTCTTCCTCTTCCTCCCCCTCTTCTCCTCCTTTTTTTTTTTTTTTTTTTTCATTTTTATTGGTTTATATCTTTGCATGAACTTGAAGTATTATTCCTTCTCCTTCTTCTCCACCTCTTCCTCTTCTCCTCCTCCTCCTCTCCTCCTCTTCCTCCCCCTCTCCTCCTCTTCCTCCCCCTCTTCTCCTTTTTTTTTATTTTATTTTTTTTTCATTTTTATTGGTTTATATCTTTGCATGAACTTGAAGTATTATTGCTTCTCCTTCTTCTCCACCTCCTCCTCTTCCTCCCCTTCCTCTTCTCCTCCTCCTCCCCCTCTTCTCCTCCTTTTTTTTCTTTTCATTTTTTTTTCTTTCATTTTTATTGGTTTATATCTTTGCATGAACTTGAAGTATTATTCCTTCTCCTTCTTCTCCACCTCTTCCTCTTCTCCTCCTCCTCCTCCTCTTCCTCTTCCTCCCCCTCTCCTCCTCTTCCTCCCCCTCTTCTCCTCCTTTTTTTAAATTTTAATTATTTATTTATTTTTTCATTTTTATTGGTTTATATCTTTGCATGAACTTGAAGTATTATTCCTTCTCCTTCTTCTCCACCTCCTCCTCTTCCTCTTCTCCTCCTCCTCTTCCTCTTCCTCCCCCTCTCCTCCTCTTCCTCTTCCTCCCCCTCTTCTCCTCCTTTTTTTTTATTTTTTCATTTTTATTGGTTTATATCTTTGCATGAACTTGAAGTATTATTCCTTCTCCTTCTTCTCCACCTCCTCCTGCCCTTCCTCTTCTCCTCCTCCTCCTCTTCCTCCCCCTCTCCTCCTCTTCCTCCCCCTCTTCTCCTTTTTTTTATTTTATTTCTTTTTCATTTTTATTGGTTTATATCTTTGCATGAACTTGAAGTATTATTCCTTCTCCTTCTTCTCCTTCTTCTCCACCTCTTCCTCTTCTCCTCTTCCTCCACCTCTTCTACCTCCCCCTCTCCTCCTCTTCCTCTTCCTCCCCCTCTTCTCCTCCTTTTATTTTAATTATTTATTTATTTTTTCATTTTTATTGGTTTATATCTTTGCATGAACTTGAAGTATTATTCCTTCTCCTTCTTCTCCACCTCCTCCTCTTCCTCCCCTTCCTCTTCTCCTCCTCCTCCTCCTCTTCCTCTTCCTCCCCCTCTCCTCTTCCTCTTCCTCCCCCTCTTCTCCTCCTTTTTTTCATTTTCATTTTTTTTCTTCATTTTTATTGGTTTATATCTTTGCATGAACTTGAAGTATTATTCCTTCTTCTTCTCCACCTCCTCCTCTTCCTCCCCTTCCTCTTCTCCTCCTCCTCTTCCTCTTCCTCCCCCTCTCCTCCTCTTCCTCTTCCTCCCCCTCTTCTCCTTTTTTTTTATTTTATTTTTTTTCATTTTTATTGATTTATATCTTTGCATGAACTTGAAGTATTATTCCTTCTCCTTCTTCTCCTTCTTCTCCACCTCCTCCTCTTCCTCCTCTTCCTCTTCCTCCCCCTCTCCTCCTCTTCCTTCTTCTCCTCCTCTTCTTCTTCTTCTTCTGAACCTGTTAAATATTTCACCCTCCAGGTTCGTCCTCTCGGTTTAGCAGCGTCTGTGAAGTCGATGGACTGTCTGGCAGAGCTGCGACCACTGGAGCATGCTGGGAGTTTGAGTTCTATGAAGGTGAGTGTTGACGCTGCTGGTTCAGAGATAATATTGCTTCTTCTTCCTCCTCCTCTTCCTCTTCCTCCCCCTCTCCTCCTTTTCCTCTTCCTCCCCCTCTTCTCCTCCTTTTTTTTTATTTTTTATTTTTTCATTTTTATTGGTTTATATCTTTGCATGAACTTGAATTATTATTCCTTCTCCTTCTTCTCCTCCACCTCCTCTTCTTCCTCCCCTTCCTCTTCTCCTCCTCTTCCTCTTCCTCCCCCTCTCCTCCTCTTCCTCTTCCTCCCCCTCTTCTCCTCCTTTTATTTTAATTATTTATTTATTTTTTCATTTTTATTGGTTTATATCTTTGCATGAACTTGAAGTATTATTCCTTCTCCTTCTTTTCCTCCTCTTCCTCTTCCTCCCCCTCTTCTCCTCCTTTTTTTTTATTTTTTATTTTTTCATTTTTATTGATTTATATCTTTGCATGAACTTGAAGTATTATTCCTTCTCCTTCTTCTCCTTCTTCTCCACCTCCTCCTCTTCCTCCTCTTCCTCTTCCTCCCCCTCTCCTCCTCTTCCTTCTTCTCCTCCTCTTCTTCTTCTTCTTCTGAACCTGTTAAATATTTCACCCTCCAGGTTCGTCCTCTCGGTTTAGCAGCGTCTGTGAAGTCGATGGACTGTCTGGCAGAGCTGCGACCACTGGAGCATGCTGGGAGTTTGAGTTCTATGAAGGTGAGTGTTGACGCTGCTGGTTCAGAGATAATATTGCTTCTTCTTCCTCCTCCTCTTCCTCTTCCTCCCCCTCTCCTCCTTTTCCTCTTCCTCCCCCTCTTCTCCTCCTTTTTTTTTATTTTTTATTTTTTCATTTTTATTGGTTTATATCTTTGCATGAACTTGAATTATTATTCCTTCTCCTTCTTCTCCTCCACCTCCTCTTCTTCCTCCCCTTCCTCTTCTCCTCCTCTTCCTCTTCCTCCCCCTCTCCTCCTCTTCCTCTTCCTCCCCCTCTTCTCCTCCTTTTATTTTAATTATTTATTTATTTTTTCATTTTTATTGGTTTATATCTTTGCATGAACTTGAAGTATTATTCCTTCTCCTTCTTTTCCTCCTCTTCCTCTTCCTCCCCTTCCTCTTCTCCTCCTCCTCTTCCTCTTCCTCCCCCTCTCCTCCTCTTCCTCTTCCTCCCCCTCTTCTCCTTTTTTTTTATTTTTTATTTTTTCATTTTTATTGGTTTATATCTTTGCTTTGTTTATCCTCTTCCTCCCCTTCCTCTTCTCCTCCTCCTCCCCCTCTTCTCCTCCTTTTTTTTATTTTCATTTTTTTTTCTTTCATTTTTATTGGTTTATATCTTTGCATGAACTTGAAGTATTATTCCTTCTCCTTCTTCTCCTCCACCTCCTCCTCTTCCTCCCCTTCCTCTTCTCCTCCTCTTCCTCTTCCTCCCCCTCTTCTCCTCCTTTTATTTTAATTATTTATTTATTTTTTCATTTTTATTGGTTTATATCTTTGCATGAACTTGAAGTATTATTCCTTCTCCTTCTTTTCCTCCTCTTCCTCTTCCTCCCCCTCTTCTCCTCCTTTTTTTTTTTTTTTTTTTTTTTTTCATTTTTATTGGTTTATATCTTTGCATGAACTTGAAGTATTATTCCTTCTCCTTCTTCTCCTTCTTCTCCACCTCTTCCTCTTCACCTCTTCCTCCACTTCCTCTTCTCCTCCTCCTCCTCTTCTACCTCCCCCTCTCCTCCTCTTCCTCTTCCTCCCCCTCTTCTCCTCCTTTTTTTTTTTTTTTTTTTTCATTTTTATTGGTTTATATCTTTGCATGAACTTGAAGTATTATTCCTTCTCCTTCTTCTCCACCTCTTCCTCTTCTCCTCCTCCTCCTCTCCTCCTCTTCCTCCCCCTCTCCTCCTCTTCCTCCCCCTCTTCTCCTTTTTTTTTATTTTATTTTTTTTTCATTTTTATTGGTTTATATCTTTGCATGAACTTGAAGTATTATTCTTTCTCCTCCTCCCCCTCTTCTCCTCCTTTTTTTTCATTTTCATTTTTTTTCTTCATTTTTATTGGTTTATATCTTTGCATGAACTTGAAGTATTATTCCTTCTCCTTCTTCTCCACCTCCTCCCCTTCCTCTTCTCCTCCTCCTCCTCTTCCTCCCCCTCTCCTCCTCTTCCTCCCCCTCTTCTCCTTTTTTTCTATTTTTATTTTTTTTCATTTTTATTGGTTTATATCTTTGCATGAACTTGAAGTATTATTCCTTCTCCTTCTTCTCCACCTCCTCCTCTTCCTCCCCTTCCTCTTCTCCTCCTCCCCCTCTTCTCCTCCTTTTTTTATTTTCATTTTTTTTTCTTTCATTTTTATTGGTTTATATCTTTGCATGAACTTGAAGTATTATTCCTTCTCCTTCTTCTCCTCCACCTCCTCCTCTTCCTCCCCTTCCTCTTCTCCTCCTCTTCCTCTTCCTCCCCCTCTTCTCCTCCTTTTATTTTAATTATTTATTTATTTTTTCATTTTTATTGGTTTATATCTTTGCATGAACTTGAAGTATTATTCCTTCTCCTTCTTTTCCTCCTCTTCCTCTTCCTCCCCCTCTTCTCTTCCTTTTTTTATTTTATTTTATTTTTTTTCATTTTTATTGGTTTATATCTTTGCATGAACTTGAAGTATTATTCCTTCTCCTTCTTCTCCTTCTTCTCCACTTCTTCCTCTTCTCCTCCTCCCCCTCTTCTCCTCTTTTTTTCATTTTCATTTTTTTTCTTCATTTTTATTGGTTTATATCTTTGCATGAACTTGAAGTATTATTCCTTCTCCTTCTTCTCCACCTCCTCCTCTTCCTCCCCTTCCTCTTCTCCTCCTCCTCGTCCTCCCCCTCTCCTCCTCTTCCTCCCCCTCTTCTCCTCCTTTTTTTATTTTATTTTATTTTTCATTTTTATTGGTTTATATCTTTGCATGAACTTGAAGTATTATTCCTTCTCCTTCTTCTCCACCTCCTCCTCTTCCTCCCCTTCCTCTTCTCCTCCTCCTCCCCCTCTTCTCCTCCTTTTTTTTTATTTTCATTTTTTTTTCTTTCATTTTTATTGGTTTATATCTTTGCATGAACTTGAAGTATTATTCCTTCTCCTTCTTCTCCACCTCTTCCTCTTCTCCTCCTCCTCCTCCTCTTCCTCTTCCTCCCCCTCTCCTCCTCTTCCTCCCCCTCTTCTCCTCCTTTTTTTAAATTTTAATTATTTATTTATTTTTTCATTTTTATTGGTTTATATCTTTGCATGAACTTGAAGTATTATTCCTTCTCCTTCTTCTCCACCTCCTCCTCTTCCTCTTCTCCTCCTCCTCTTCCTCTTCCTCCCCCTCTCCTCCTCTTCCTCTTCCTCCCCCTCTTCTCCTTTTTTTTTTTTTTTTTTTTCATTTTTATTGGTTTATATCTTTGCATGAACTTGAAGTATTATTCCTTCTCCTTCTTCTCCACCTCCTCCTCTTCCTCCCCTTCCTCTTCTCCTCCTCCTCTTCCTCTTCCTCCCCCTCTTCTCCTCCTTTTTTTTTATTTTTTATTTTTTCATTTTTATTGGTTTATATCTTTGCATGAACTTGAAGTATTATTCCTTCTCCTTCTTCTCCTTCTTCTCCACCTCCTCCTCTTCCTCCCCTTCCTCTTCTCCTCCCCCTCTTCTCCTTTTTTTTTATTTTTATTTTTTTCATTTTTATTGGTTTATATCTTTGCATGAACTTGAAGTATTATTCCTTCTCCTTCTTCTCCTTCTTCTCCACCTCCTCCTCTTCCTCCCCTTCCTCTTCTCCTCCTCCTCCTCCTCTTCCTCTTCCTCCTCCTCTTCCTTCTTCTCCTCCTCCTCTTCTTCTTCTTCTTCTGAACCTGTTAAATATTTCACCCTCCAGGTTCGTCCTCTTGGTTTAGCAGCGTCTGTGAAGTCGATGGACTATCTGGCAGAGCTGCGACCACTGGAGCATGCTGGGAGTTTGAGTTCTATGAAGGTGATTGTTGACGCTGCTGGTTCAGAGATAATATTGCTTCTTCTTCCTCCTCCTCTTCCTCTTCCTCCCCCTCTCCTCCTCTTCCTCTTCCTCCCCCTCTTCTCCTCCTTTTTTTTTTTTTTTTTTCATTTTTATTGGTTTATATCTTTGCATGAACTTGAAGTATTATTCCTTCTCCTTCTTCTCCTTCTTCTCCACCTCTTCCTCTTCTCCTCTTCCTCCACTTCCTCATCTCCTCCTCCTCCTCTTCTACCTCCCCCTCTCCTCCTCTTCCTCCCCCTCTCCTCCTCTTCCTCCCCCTCTTCTCCTTTTTTTTTAATTTTTTTATTTTTTCATTTTTATTGGTTTATATCTTTGCATGAACTTGAAGTATTATTCTTTCTCCTCCTCCCCCTCTTCTCCTCCTTTTTTTTCATTTTCATTTTGTTTCTTCATTTTTATTGGTTTATATCTTTGCATGAACTTGAAGTATTATTCCTTCTCCTTCTTCTCCACCTCCTCCTCTTCCTCCTCCCCTTCCTCTTCTCCTCCTCCTCCTCTTCCTCCCCCTCTCCTCCTCTTCCTCCCCCTCTTCTCCTTTTTTTCTATTTTTATTTTTTTTCATTTTTATTGGTTTATATCTTTGCATGAACTTGAAGTATTATTCCTTCTCCTTCTTCTCCACCTCCTCCTCTTCCTCCCCTTCCTCTTCTCCTCCTCCCCCTCTTCTCCTCCTTTTTTTTATTTTCATTTTTTTTTCTTTCATTTTTATTGGTTTATATCTTTGCATGAACTTGAAGTATTATTCCTTCTCCTTCTTCTCCTCCACCTCCTCCTCTTCCTCCCCTTCCTCTTCTCCTCCTCTTCCTCTTCCTCCCCCTCTTCTCCTCCTTTTATTTTAATTATTTATTTATTTTTTCATTTTTATTGGTTTATATCTTTGCATGAACTTGAAGTATTATTCCTTCTCCTTCTTTTCCTCCTCTTCCTCTTCCTCCCCCTCTTCTCTTCCTTTTTTTATTTTATTTTATTTTTTTTCATTTTTATTGGTTTATATCTTTGCATGAACTTGAAGTATTATTCCTTCTCCTTCTTCTCCTTCTTCTCCACTTCTTCCTCTTCTCCTCCTCCCCCTCTTCTCCTCTTTTTTTCATTTTCATTTTTTTTCTTCATTTTTATTGGTTTATATCTTTGCATGAACTTGAAGTATTATTCCTTCTCCTTCTTCTCCACCTCCTCCTCTTCCTCCCCTTCCTCTTCTCCTCCTCCTCGTCCTCCCCCTCTCCTCCTCTTCCTCTTCCTCCCCCTCTTCTCCTCCTTTTTTTATTTTATTTTATTTTTCATTTTTATTGGTTTATATCTTTGCATGAACTTGAAGTATTATTCCTTCTCCTTCTTCTCCACCTCCTCCTCTTCCTCCCCTTCCTCTTCTCCTCCTCCTCCCCCTCTTCTCCTCCTTTTTTTTTATTTTCATTTTTTTTTCTTTCATTTTTATTGGTTTATATCTTTGCATGAACTTGAAGTATTATTCCTTCTCCTTCTTCTCCACCTCTTCCTCTTCTCCTCCTCCTCCTCCTCTTCCTCTTCCTCCCCCTCTCCTCCTCTTCCTCCCCCTCTTCTCCTCCTTTTTTTAAATTTTAATTATTTATTTATTTTTTCATTTTTATTGGTTTATATCTTTGCATGAACTTGAAGTATTATTCCTTCTCCTTCTTCTCCACCTCCTCCTCTTCCTCTTCTCCTCCTCCTCTTCCTCTTCCTCCCCCTCTCCTCCTCTTCCTCTTCCTCCCCCTCTTCTCCTTTTTTTTTTTTTTTTTTTTCATTTTTATTGGTTTATATCTTTGCATGAACTTGAAGTATTATTCCTTCTCCTTCTTCTCCACCTCCTCCTCTTCCTCCCCTTCC
Organism: Labrus mixtus; assembly: GCF_963584025.1. Taxonomy (NCBI): domain Eukaryota; kingdom Metazoa; phylum Chordata; class Actinopteri; order Labriformes; family Labridae; genus Labrus; species Labrus mixtus. Next base: position 249,491 of record NW_026870201.1, read on the forward strand.
TCTTCTCCTCCTCCTCTTCCTCTTCCTCCCCCTCTTCTCCTCCTTTTTTTTTATTTTTTATTTTTTCATTTTTATTGGTTTATATCTTTGCATGAACTTGAAGTATTATTCCTTCTCCTTCTTCTCCTTCTTCTCCACCTCCTCCTCTTCCTCCCCTTCCTCTTCTCCTCCCCCTCTTCTCCTTTTTTTTTATTTTTATTTTTTTCATTTTTATTGGTTTATATCTTTGCATGAACTTGAAGTATTATTCCTTCTCCTTCTTCTCCTTCTTCTCCACCTCCTCCTCTTCCTCCCCTTCCTCTTCTCCTCCTCCTCCTCCTCTTCCTCTTCCTCCTCCTCTTCCTTCTTCTCCTCCTCCTCTTCTTCTTCTTCTTCTGAACCTGTTAAATATTTCACCCTCCAGGTTCGTCCTCTTGGTTTAGCAGCGTCTGTGAAGTCGATGGACTATCTGGCAGAGCTGCGACCACTGGAGCATGCTGGGAGTTTGAGTTCTATGAAGGTGATTGTTGACGCTGCTGGTTCAGAGATAATATTGCTTCTTCTTCCTCCTCCTCTTCCTCTTCCTCCCCCTCTCCTCCTCTTCCTCTTCCTCCCCCTCTTCTCCTCCTTTTTTTTTTTTTTTTTTCATTTTTATTGGTTTATATCTTTGCATGAACTTGAAGTATTATTCCTTCTCCTTCTTCTCCTTCTTCTCCACCTCTTCCTCTTCTCCTCTTCCTCCACTTCCTCATCTCCTCCTCCTCCTCTTCTACCTCCCCCTCTCCTCCTCTTCCTCCCCCTCTCCTCCTCTTCCTCCCCCTCTTCTCCTTTTTTTTAAATTTTTTAATTTTTTCATTTTTATTGGTTTATATCTTTGCATGAACTTGAAGTATTATTCTTTCTCCTCCTCCCCCTCTTCTCCTCCTTTTTTTTCATTTTCATTTTGTTTCTTCATTTTTATTGGTTTATATCTTTGCATGAACTTGAAGTATTATTCCTTCTCCTTCTTCTCCACCTCCTCCTCTTCCTCCTCCCCTTCCTCTTCTCCTCCTCCTCCTCTTCCTCCCCCTCTCCTCCTCTTCCTCCCCCTCTTCTCCTTTTTTTCTATTTTTATTTTTTTTCATTTTTATTGGTTTATATCTTTGCATGAACTTGAAGTATTATTCCTTCTCCTTCTTCTCCACCTCCTCCTCTTCCTCCCCTTCCTCTTCTCCTCCTCCCCCTCTTCTCCTCCTTTTTTTTATTTTCATTTTTTTTTCTTTCATTTTTATTGGTTTATATCTTTGCATGAACTTGAAGTATTATTCCTTCTCCTTCTTCTCCTCCACCTCCTCCTCTTCCTCCCCTTCCTCTTCTCCTCCTCTTCCTCTTCCTCCCCCTCTTCTCCTCCTTTTATTTTAATTATTTATTTATTTTTTCATTTTTATTGGTTTATATCTTTGCATGAACTTGAAGTATTATTCCTTCTCCTTCTTTTCCTCCTCTTCCTCTTCCTCCCCCTCTTCTCTTCCTTTTTTTATTTTATTTTATTTTTTTTCATTTTTATTGGTTTATATCTTTGCATGAACTTGAAGTATTATTCCTTCTCCTTCTTCTCCTTCTTCTCCACTTCTTCCTCTTCTCCTCCTCCCCCTCTTCTCCTCTTTTTTTCATTTTCATTTTTTTTCTTCATTTTTATTGGTTTATATCTTTGCATGAACTTGAAGTATTATTCCTTCTCCTTCTTCTCCACCTCCTCCTCTTCCTCCCCTTCCTCTTCTCCTCCTCCTCGTCCTCCCCCTCTCCTCCTCTTCCTCTTCCTCCCCCTCTTCTCCTCCTTTTTTTATTTTATTTTATTTTTCATTTTTATTGGTTTATATCTTTGCATGAACTTGAAGTATTATTCCTTCTCCTTCTTCTCCACCTCCTCCTCTTCCTCCCCTTCCTCTTCTCCTCCTCCTCCCCCTCTTCTCCTCCTTTTTTTTTATTTTCATTTTTTTTTCTTTCATTTTTATTGGTTTATATCTTTGCATGAACTTGAAGTATTATTCCTTCTCCTTCTTCTCCACCTCTTCCTCTTCTCCTCCTCCTCCTCCTCTTCCTCTTCCTCCCCCTCTCCTCCTCTTCCTCCCCCTCTTCTCCTCCTTTTTTTAAATTTTAATTATTTATTTATTTTTTCATTTTTATTGGTTTATATCTTTGCATGAACTTGAAGTATTATTCCTTCTCCTTCTTCTCCACCTCCTCCTCTTCCTCTTCTCCTCCTCCTCTTCCTCTTCCTCCCCCTCTCCTCCTCTTCCTCTTCCTCCCCCTCTTCTCCTTTTTTTTTTTTTTTTTTTTCATTTTTATTGGTTTATATCTTTGCATGAACTTGAAGTATTATTCCTTCTCCTTCTTCTCCACCTCCTCCTCTTCCTCCCCTTCCTCTTCTCCTCCTCCTCTTCCTCTTCCTCCCCCTCTTCTCCTCCTTTTTTTTTATTTTTTATTTTTTCATTTTTATTGGTTTATATCTTTGCATGAACTTGAAGTATTATTCCTTCTCCTTCTTCTCCTTCTTCTCCACCTCCTCCTCTTCCTCCCCTTCCTCTTCTCCTCCCCCTCTTCTCCTTTTTTTTTATTTTTATTTTTTTCATTTTTATTGGTTTATATCTTTGCATGAACTTGAAGTATTATTCCTTCTCCTTCTTCTCCTTCTTCTCCACCTCCTCCTCTTCCTCCCCTTCCTCTTCTCCTCCTCCTCCTCCTCTTCCTCTTCCTCCTCCTCTTCCTTCTTCTCCTCCTCCTCTTCTTCTTCTTCTTCTGAACCTGTTAAATATTTCACCCTCCAGGTTCGTCCTCTTGGTTTAGCAGCGTCTGTGAAGTCGATGGACTATCTGGCAGAGCTGCGACCACTGGAGCATGCTGGGAGTTTGAGTTCTATGAAGGTGATTGTTGACGCTGCTGGTTCAGAGATAATATTGCTTCTTCTTCCTCCTCCTCTTCCTCTTCCTCCCCCTCTCCTCCTCTTCCTCTTCCTCCCCCTCTTCTCCTCCTTTTTTTTTTTTTTTTTTCATTTTTATTGGTTTATATCTTTGCATGAACTTGAAGTATTATTCCTTCTCCTTCTTCTCCTTCTTCTCCACCTCTTCCTCTTCTCCTCTTCCTCCACTTCCTCATCTCCTCCTCCTCCTCTTCTACCTCCCCCTCTCCTCCTCTTCCTCCCCCTCTCCTCCTCTTCCTCCCCCTCTTCTCCTTTTTTTTTAATTTTTTTATTTTTTCATTTTTATTGGTTTATATCTTTGCATGAACTTGAAGTATTATTCTTTCTCCTCCTCCCCCTCTTCTCCTCCTTTTTTTTCATTTTCATTTTGTTTCTTCATTTTTATTGGTTTATATCTTTGCATGAACTTGAAGTATTATTCCTTCTCCTTCTTCTCCACCTCCTCCTCTTCCTCCTCCCCTTCCTCTTCTCCTCCTCCTCCTCTTCCTCCCCCTCTCCTCCTCTTCCTCCCCCTCTTCTCCTTTTTTTCTATTTTTATTTTTTTTCATTTTTATTGGTTTATATCTTTGCATGAACTTGAAGTATTATTCCTTCTCCTTCTTCTCCACCTCCTCCTCTTCCTCCCCTTCCTCTTCTCCTCCTCCCCCTCTTCTCCTCCTTTTTTTTATTTTCATTTTTTTTTCTTTCATTTTTATTGGTTTATATCTTTGCATGAACTTGAAGTATTATTCCTTCTCCTTCTTCTCCTCCACCTCCTCCTCTTCCTCCCCTTCCTCTTCTCCTCCTCTTCCTCTTCCTCCCCCTCTTCTCCTCCTTTTATTTTAATTATTTATTTATTTTTTCATTTTTATTGGTTTATATCTTTGCATGAACTTGAAGTATTATTCCTTCTCCTTCTTTTCCTCCTCTTCCTCTTCCTCCCCCTCTTCTCTTCCTTTTTTTATTTTATTTTATTTTTTTTCATTTTTATTGGTTTATATCTTTGCATGAACTTGAAGTATTATTCCTTCTCCTTCTTCTCCTTCTTCTCCACTTCTTCCTCTTCTCCTCCTCCCCCTCTTCTCCTCTTTTTTTCATTTTCATTTTTTTTCTTCATTTTTATTGGTTTATATCTTTGCATGAACTTGAAGTATTATTCCTTCTCCTTCTTCTCCACCTCCTCCTCTTCCTCCCCTTCCTCTTCTCCTCCTCCTCGTCCTCCCCCTCTCCTCCTCTTCCTCTTCCTCCCCCTCTTCTCCTCCTTTTTTTATTTTATTTTATTTTTCATTTTTATTGGTTTATATCTTTGCATGAACTTGAAGTATTATTCCTTCTCCTTCTTCTCCACCTCCTCCTCTTCCTCCCCTTCCTCTTCTCCTCCTCCTCCCCCTCTTCTCCTCCTTTTTTTTTATTTTCATTTTTTTTTCTTTCATTTTTATTGGTTTATATCTTTGCATGAACTTGAAGTATTATTCCTTCTCCTTCTTCTCCACCTCTTCCTCTTCTCCTCCTCCTCCTCCTCTTCCTCTTCCTCCCCCTCTCCTCCTCTTCCTCCCCCTCTTCTCCTCCTTTTTTTAAATTTTAATTATTTATTTATTTTTTCATTTTTATTGGTTTATATCTTTGCATGAACTTGAAGTATTATTCCTTCTCCTTCTTCTCCACCTCCTCCTCTTCCTCTTCTCCTCCTCCTCTTCCTCTTCCTCCCCCTCTCCTCCTCTTCCTCTTCCTCCCCCTCTTCTCCTTTTTTTTTTTTTTTTTTTTCATTTTTATTGGTTTATATCTTTGCATGAACTTGAAGTATTATTCCTTCTCCTTCTTCTCCACCTCCTCCTCTTCCTCCCCTTCCTCTTCTCCTCCTCCTCTTCCTCTTCCTCCCCCTCTTCTCCTCCTTTTTTTTTATTTTTTATTTTTTCATTTTTATTGGTTTATATCTTTGCATGAACTTGAAGTATTATTCCTTCTCCTTCTTCTCCTTCTTCTCCACCTCCTCCTCTTCCTCCCCTTCCTCTTCTCCTCCCCCTCTTCTCCTTTTTTTTTATTTTTATTTTTTTCATTTTTATTGGTTTATATCTTTGCATGAACTTGAAGTATTATTCCTTCTCCTTCTTCTCCTTCTTCTCCACCTCCTCCTCTTCCTCCCCTTCCTCTTCTCCTCCTCCTCCTCCTCTTCCTCTTCCTCCTCCTCTTCCTTCTTCTCCTCCTCCTCTTCTTCTTCTTCTTCTGAACCTGTTAAATATTTCACCCTCCAGGTTCGTCCTCTTGGTTTAGCAGCGTCTGTGAAGTCGATGGACTATCTGGCAGAGCTGCGACCACTGGAGCATGCTGGGAGTTTGAGTTCTATGAAGGTGATTGTTGACGCTGCTGGTTCAGAGATAATATTGCTTCTTCTTCCTCCTCCTCTTCCTCTTCCTCCCCCTCTCCTCCTCTTCCTCTTCCTCCCCCTCTTCTCCTCCTTTTTTTTTTTTTTTTTTCATTTTTATTGGTTTATATCTTTGCATGAACTTGAAGTATTATTCCTTCTCCTTCTTCTCCTTCTTCTCCACCTCTTCCTCTTCTCCTCTTCCTCCACTTCCTCATCTCCTCCTCCTCCTCTTCTACCTCCCCCTCTCCTCCTCTTCCTCCCCCTCTCCTCCTCTTCCTCCCCCTCTTCTCCTTTTTTTTTAATTTTTTAATTTTTTCATTTTTATTGGTTTATATCTTTGCATGAACTTGAAGTATTATTCTTTCTCCTCCTCCCCCTCTTCTCCTCCTTTTTTTTCATTTTCATTTTGTTTCTTCATTTTTATTGGTTTATATCTTTGCATGAACTTGAAGTATTATTCCTTCTCCTTCTTCTCCACCTCCTCCTCTTCCTCCTCCCCTTCCTCTTCTCCTCCTCCTCCTCTTCCTCCCCCTCTCCTCCTCTTCCTCCCCCTCTTCTCCTTTTTTTTTATTTTTATTTTTTTTCATTTTTATTGGTTTATATCTTTGCATGAACTTGAAGTATTATTCCTTCTCCTTCTTCTCCACCTCCTCCTCTTCCTCCCCTTCCTCTTCTCCTCCTCCTTCCCCTCTTCTCCTCCTTTTTTTTATTTTCATTTTTTTTTCTTTCATTTTTATTGGTTTATATCTTTGCATGAACTTGAAGTATTATTCCTTCTCCTTCTTCTCCACCTCTTCCTCTTCTCCTCCTCCTCCTCCTCTTCCTCTTCCTCCCCCTCTCCTCCTCTTCCTCCCCCTCTTCTCCTCCTTTTTTTAAATTTTAATTATTTATTTATTTTTTCATTTTTATTGGTTTATATCTTTGCATGAACTTGAAGTATTATTCCTTCTCCTTCTTCTCCACCTCCTCCTCTTCCTCTTCTCCTCCTCCTCTTCCTCTTCCTCCCCCTCTCCTCCTCTTCCTCTTCCTCCCCCTCTTCTCCTTTTTTTTTTTTTTTTTTTTCATTTTTATTGGTTTATATCTTTGCATGAACTTGAAGTATTACTCCTTCTCCTTCTTCTCCACCTCCTCCTCTTCCTCCCCTTCCTCTTCTCCTCCTCCTCTTCCTCTTCCTCCCCCTCTTCTCCTCCTTTTTTTTTATTTTTTATTTTTTCATTTTTATTGGTTTATATCTTTGCATGAACTTGAAGTATTATTCCTTCTCCTTCTTCTCCACCTCCTCCTCCCCTTCCTCTTCTCCTCCTTCTCCTCTTCCTCCCCCTCTCCTCCTCTTCCTCCCCCTCTTCTCCTTTTTTTTATTTTATTTCTTTTTCATTTTTATTGGTTTATATCTTTGCATGAACTTGAAGTATTATTCCTTCTCCTTCTTCTCCTTCTTCTCCACCTCCTCCTCTTCCTCCCCTTCCTCTTCTCCTCCTCCTCCTCTTCCTCTTCCTCCCCCTCTCCTCCTCTTCCTTCTTCTCCTCCTCCTCTTCTTCTTCTTCTTCTGAACCTGTTAAATATTTCACCCTCCAGGTTCGTCCTCTCGGTTTAGCAGCGTCTGTGAAGTCGATGGACTGTCTGGCAGAGCTACGACCACTGGAGCATGCTGGGAGTTTGAGTTCTATGAAGGTGATTGTTGACGCTGCTGGTTCAGAGATAATATTGCTTCTTCTTCCTCCTCCTCTTCCTCTTCCTCCCCCTCTCCTCCTCTTCCTCTTCCTCCCCCTCTTCTCCTCCTTTTTTTTTTTTTTCTTTTCATTTTTATTGGTTTATATCTTTGCATGAACTTGAAGTATTATTCCTTCTCCTTCTTCTCCTTCTTCTCCACCTCTTCCTCTTCTCCTCTTCCTCCACTTCCTCTTCTCCTCCTCCTCCTCTTCTACCTCCCCCTCTCTTCCTCTTCCTCCCCCTCTTCTCCTCCTTTTTTTTTTTTTTTTTTTCATTTTTATTGGTTTATATCTTTGCATGAACTTGAAGTATTATTCCTTCTCCTTCTTCTCCTTCTTCTCCACCTCTTCCTCTTCTCCTCTTCCTCCACCTCTTCTACCTCCCCCTCTCATCCTCTTCCTCTTCCTCCCCCTCTTCTCCTCCTTTTATTTTAATTATTTATTTATTTTTTCATTTTTATTGGTTTATATCTTTGCATGAACTTGAAGTATTATTCCTTCTCCTTCTTCTCCACCTCCTCCTCTTCCTCCCCTTCCTCTTCTCCTCCTCCTCTTCCTCTTCCTCCCCCTCTCCTCCTCTTCCTCTTCCTCTTCCTCCCCCTCTTCTCCTTTTTTTTTATTTTTTATTTTTTCATTTTTATTGGTTTATATCTTTGCATGAACTTGAAGTATTATTCCTTCTCCTTCTTCTCCACCTCCTCCTCTTCCTCCCCTTCCTCTTCTCCTCCTCCTCCTCCTCTTCCTCTTCCTCCCCCTCTCCTCTTCCTCTTCCTCCCCCTCTTCTCCTCCTTTTTTTCATTTTCATTTTTTTTCTTCATTTTTATTGGTTTATATCTTTGCATGAACTTGAAGTATTATTCCTTCTTCTTCTCCACCTCCTCCTCTTCCTCCCCTTCCTCTTCTCCTCCTCCTCTTCCTCTTCCTCCCCCTCTCCTCCTCTTCCTCTTCCTCCCCCTCTTCTCCTTTTTTTTTATTTTATTTTTTTTCATTTTTATTGATTTATATCTTTGCATGAACTTGAAATATTATTCCTTCTCCTTCTTCTCCTCCACCTCCTCCTCTTCCTCCCCTTCCTCTTCTCCTCCTCTTCCTCTTCCTCCCCCTCTTCTCCTCCTTTTATTTTAATTATTTATTTATTTTTTCATTTTTATTGGTTTATATCTTTGCATGAACTTGAAGTATTATTCCTTCTCCTTCTTTTCCTCCTCTTCCTCTTCCTCCCCCTCTTCTCCTCCTTTTTTTATTTTATTTTATTTTTTTTTCATTTTTATTGGTTTATATCTTTGCATGAACTTGAAGTATTATTCCTTCTCCTTCTTCTCCTTCTTCTCCACTTCTTCCTCTTCTCCTCCTCCCCCTCTTCTCCTCTTTTTTTCATTTTCATTTTTTCTTTTCATTTTTATTGGTTTATATCTTTGCATGAACTTGAAGTATTATTCCTTCTCCTTCTTCTCCTTCTTCTCCACCTCTTCCTCTTCTCTTCCTCCACTTCCTCTTCTCCTCCTCCTCCTCTTCTACCTCCCCCTCTCTTCCTCTTCCTCCCCCTCTTCTCCTCCTTTTTTTTTTTTTTTTTTTTCATTTTTATTGGTTTATATCTTTGCATGAACTTGAAGTATTATTCCTTCTCCTTCTTCTCCTTCTTCTCCACCTCTTCCTCTTCTCCTCTTCCTCCACCTCTTCTACCTCCCCCTCTCCTCCTCTTCCTCTTCCTCCCCCTCTTCTCCTCCTTTTATTTTAATTATTTATTTATTTTTTCATTTTTATTGGTTTATATCTTTGCATGAACTTGAAGTATTATTCCTTCTCCTTCTTCTCCACCTCCTCCTCTTCCTCCCCTTCCTCTTCTCCTCCTCCTCTTCCTCTTCCTCCCCCTCTCCTCCTCTTCCTCTTCCTCCCCCTCTTCTCCTTTTTTTTTATTTTTTATTTTTTCATTTTTATTGGTTTATATCTTTGCATGAACTTGAAGTATTATTCCTTCTCCTTCTTCTCCACCTCCTCCTCTTCCTCCCCTTCCTCTTCTCCTCCTCCTCCTCCTCCTCTTCCTCTTCCTCCCCCTCTCCTCTTCCTCTTCCTCCCCCTCTTCTCCTCCTTTTATTTTAATTATTTATTTATTTTTTCATTTTTATTGGTTTATATCTTTGCATGAACTTGAAGTATTATTCCTTCTCCTTCTTTTCCTCCTCTTCCTCTTCCTCCCCCTCTTCTCCTCCTTTTTTTATTTTATTTTATTTTTTTTTCATTTTTATTGGTTTATATCTTTGCATGAACTTGAAGTATTATTCCTTCTCCTTCTTCTCCTTCTTCTCCACTTCTTCCTCTTCTCCTCCTCCCCCTCTTCTCCTCTTTTTTTCATTTTCATTTTTTCTTTTCATTTTTATTGGTTTATATCTTTGCATGAACTTGAAGTATTATTCCTTCTCCTTCTTCTCCTTCTTCTCCACCTCTTCCTCTTCTCCTCTTCCTCCACTTCCTCTTCTCCTCCTCCTCCTCTTCTACCTCCCCCTCTCTTCCTTTTCCTCCCCCTCTTCTCCTCCTTTCTTTTTTTTTTTTTTTTCATTTTTATTGGTTTATATCTTTGCATGAACTTGAAGTATTATTCCTTCTCCTTCTTCTCCTTCTTCTCCACCTCTTCCTCTTCTCCTCTTCCTCCACCTCTTCTACCTCCCCCTCTCCTCCTCTTCCTCTTCCTCCCCCTCTTCTCCTCCTTTTATTTTAATTATTTATTTATTTTTTCATTTTTATTGGTTTATATCTTTGCATGAACTTGAAGTATTATTCCTTCTCCTTCTTCTCCACCTCCTCCTCTTCCTCCCCTTCCTCTTCTCCTCCTCCTCTTCCTCTTCCTCCCCCTCTCCTCCTCTTCCTCTTCCTCCCCCTCTTCTCCTTTTTTTTTATTTTTTATTTTTTCATTTTTATTGGTTTATATCTTTGCATGAACTTGAAGTATTATTCCTTCTCCTTCTTCTCCACCTCCTCCTCTTCCTCCCCTTCCTCTTCTCCTCCTCCTCCTCCTCTTCCTCTTCCTCCCCCTCTCCTCTTCCTCTTCCTCCCCCTCTTCTCCTCCTTTTATTTTAATTATTTATTTATTTTTTCATTTTTATTGGTTTATATCTTTGCATGAACTTGAAGTATTATTCCTTCTCCTTCTTTTCCTCCTCTTCCTCTTCCTCCCCCTCTTCTCCTCCTTTTTTTATTTTATTTTATTTTTTTTTCATTTTTATTGGTTTATATCTTTGCATGAACTTGAAGTATTATTCCTTCTCCTTCTTCTCCTTCTTCTCCACTTCTTCCTCTTCTCCTCCTCCCCCTCTTCTCCTCTTTTTTTCATTTTCATTTTTTCTTTTCATTTTTATTGGTTTATATCTTTGCATGAACTTGAAGTATTATTCCTTCTCCTTCTTCTCCTTCTTCTCCACCTCTTCCTCTTCTCCTCTTCCTCCACTTCCTCTTCTCCTCCTCCTCCTCTTCTACCTCCCCCTCTCTTCCTTTTCCTCCCCCTCTTCTCCTCCTTTTTTTTTTTTTTTTTTTTCATTTTTATTGGTTTATATCTTTGCATGAACTTGAAGTATTATTCCTTCTCCTTCTTCTCCTTCTTCTCCACCTCTTCCTCTTCTCCTCTTCCTCCACCTCTTCTACCTCCCCCTCTCCTCCTCTTCCTCTTCCTCCCCCTCTTCTCCTCCTTTTATTTTAATTATTTATTTATTTTTTCATTTTTATTGGTTTATATCTTTGCATGAACTTGAAGTATTATTCCTTCTCCTTCTTCTCCACCTCCTCCTCTTCCTCCCCTTCCTCTTCTCCTCCTCCTCTTCCTCTTCCTCCCCCTCTCCTCCTCTTCCTCTTCCTCCCCCTCTTCTCCTTTTTTTTTATTTTTTATTTTTTCATTTTTATTGGTTTATATCTTTGCATGAACTTGAAGTATTATTCCTTCTCCTTCTTCTCCACCTCCTCCTCTTCCTCCCCTTCCTCTTCTCCTCCTCCTCCTCCTCTTCCTCTTCCTCCCCCTCTCCTCTTCCTCTTCCTCCCCCTCTTCTCCTCCTTTTTTTCATTTTCATTTTTTTTCTTCATTTTTATTGGTTTATATCTTTGCATGAACTTGAAGTATTATTCCTTCTTCTTCTCCACCTCCTCCTCTTCCTCCCCTTCCTCTTCTCCTCCTCCTCTTCCTCTTCCTCCCCCTCTCCTCCTCTTCCTCTTCCTCCCCCTCTTCTCCTTTTTTTTTATTTTATTTTTTTTCATTTTTATTGATTTATATCTTTGCATGAACTTGAAGTATTATTCCTTCTCCTTCTTCTCCTCCACCTCCTCTTCTTCCTCCCCTTCCTCTTCTCCTCCTCTTCCTCTTCCTCCCCCTCTCCTCCTCTTCCTCTTCCTCCCCCTCTTCTCCTCCTTTTATTTTAATTATTTATTTATTTTTTCATTTTTATTGGTTTATATCTTTGCATGAACTTGAAGTATTATTCTTTCTCCTCCTCCCCCTCTTCTCCTCCTTTTTTTTCATTTTCATTTTTTTTCTTCATTTTTATTGGTTTATATCTTTGCATGAACTTGAAGTATTATTCCTTCTCCTTCTTTTCCTCCTCTTCCTCTTCCTCCCCCTCTTCTCCTCCTTTTTTTTTATTTTTATTTTTTTTCATTTTTATTGGTTTATATCTTTGCATGAACTTGAAGTATTAGTCCTTCTCCTTCTTCTCCACCTCCTCCTCTTCCTCCCCTTCCTCTTCTCCTCCTCCTTCCCCTCTTCTCCTCCTTTTTTTTATTTTCATTTTTTTTTCTTTCATTTTTATTGGTTTATATCTTTGCATGAACTTGAAGTATTATTCCTTCTCCTTCTTCTCCACCTCTTCCTCTTCTCCTCCTCCTCCTCCTCTTCCTCTTCCTCCCCCTCTCCTCCTCTTCCTCCCCCTCTTCTCCTCCTTTTTTTAAATTTTAATTATTTATTTATTTTTTCATTTTTATTGGTTTATATCTTTGCATGAACTTGAAGTATTATTCCTTCTCCTTCTTCTCCACCTCCTCCTCTTCCTCCCCTTCCTCTTCTCCTCCTCCTCTTCCTCTTCCTCCCCCTTTTCTCCTCCTTTTTTTTTATTTTTTATTTTTTCATTTTTATTGGTTTATATCTTTGCATGAACTTGAAGTATTATTCCTTCTCCTTCTTCTCCTTCTTCTCCACCTCCTCCTCTTCCTCCCCTTCCTCTTCTCCTCCTCCTCCTCCTCTTCCTCCCCCTCTCCTCCTCTTCCTTCTTCTCCTCCTCCTCTTCTTCTTCTTCTTCTGAACCTGTTAATTATTTCACCCTCCAGGTTCGTCCTCTCGGTTTAGCAGCGTCTGTGAAGTCGATGGACTGTCTGGCAGAGCTGCGACCACTGGAGCATGCTGGGAGTTTGAGTTCTATGAAGGTGATTATTGACGCTGCTGGTTCAGAGATAATATTGCTTCTTCTTCCTCCTCCTCTTCCTCTTCCTCCCCCTCTCCTCCTCTTCCTCTTCCTCCCCCTCTTCTCCTCCTTTTTTTTTTTTTTTTTTTCATTTTTATTGGTTTATATCTTTACATGAACTTGAAGTATTATTCCTTCTCCTTCTTCTCCTTCTTCTCCACCTCCTCCTCTTCCTCCCCTTCCTCTCCTCCTCCTCCTCTTCCTCCCCCTCTTCCCCTCCTTTCTTTTTTTTTCATTTTTATTGGTTTATATCTTTGCATGAACTTGAAGTATTATTTCATCTCCTTCTTTCCACCTCCTCCTCCTCTTCCTCTTCCTCCCCCTCTTCTCCTCCTTTTTTTTATTTTCATTTTTTTTTCATTTTTATTGGTTTATATCTTTGCATGAACTTGAAGTATTATTCCTTCTCCTTCTTCTCCTCCACCTCCTCCTCTTCCTCCCCTTCCTCTTCTCCTCCTCTTCCTCTTCCTCCCCCTCTTCTCCTCCTTTTATTTTAATTATTTATTTATTTTTTCATTTTTATTGGTTTATATCTTTGCATGAACTTGAAGTATTATTCCTTCTCCTTCTTTTCCTCCTCTTCCTCTTCCTCCCCCTCTTCTCCTCCTTTTTTTATTTTATTTTATTTTTTTTTCATTTTTATTGGTTTATATCTTTGCATGAACTTGAAGTATTATTCCTTCTCCTTCTTCTCCTTCTTCTCCACTTCTTCCTCTTCTCCTCCTCCCCCTCTTCTCCTCTTTTTTTCATTTTCATTTTTTTTCTTCATTTTTATTGGTTTATATCTTTGCATGAACTTGAAGTATTATTCCTTCTCCTTCTTCTCCACCTCCTCCTCTTCCTCCCCTTCCTCTTCTCCTCCTCCTCGTCCTCCCCCTCTCCTCCTCTTCCTCTTCCTCCCCCTCTTCTCCTCCTTTTTTTATTTTATTTTTTTTTTCATTTTTATTGGTTTATATCTTTGCATGAACTTGAAGTATTATTCCTTCTCCTCCTCCTCCTCCTCTTCTCCTCCTCTTCCTATTCCTCCCCCTCTTCTCCTCCTTTTTTTTTTCATTTTTATTGGTTTATATCTTTGCATGAACTTGAAGTATTATTCCTTCTCCTTCTTCTCCACCTCCTCCTCTTCCTCCTCCCCTTCCTCTTCTCCTCCTCCTCCTCTTCCTCCCCCTCTCCTCCTCTTCCTCCCCCTCTTCTCCTCTTTTTTTTTCATTTTTATTGGTTTATATCTTTGCATGAACTTGAAGTATTATTCCTTCTCCTTCTTCTCCACCTCCTCCTCTTCCTCCCCTTCCTCTTCTCCTCCTCCTCTTCCTCTTCCTCCCCCTCTCCTCCTCTTCCTCTTCCTCCCCCTCTTCTCCTTTTTTTTTATTTTATTTTTTTTCATTTTTATTGGTTTATATCTTTGCATGAACTTGAAGTATTATTCCTTCTCCTCCTTCTCCTTCTTCTCCACCTCCTCCTCTTCCTCCCCTTCCTCTTCTCCTCCTCCTCCTCCTCTTCCTCTTCCTCCCCCTCTCCTCCTCTTCCTTCTTCTCCTCCTCCTCTTCTTCTTCTTCTTCTGAACCTGTTAAATATTTCACCCTCCAGGTTCGTCCTCTCGGTTTAGCAGCGTCTGTGAAGTCGATGGACTGTCTGGCAGAGCTTTGACCACTGGAGCATGCTGGGAGTTTGAGTTCTATGAAGGTGAGTGTTGACGCTGCTGGTTCAGAGATAATATTGCTTCTTCTTCCTCCTCCTCTTCCTCTTCCTCCCCCTCTCCTCCTCTTCCTCTTCCTCCCCCTCTTCTCCTCCTTTTTTTTTTTTTTTTTTTCATTTTTATTGGTTTATATCTTTGCATGAACTTGAAGTATTATTCCTTCTCCTTCTTCTCCTTCTTCTCCACCTCTTCCTCATCTCCTCTTCCTCCACTTCCTCTTCTCCTCCTCCTCCTCTTCTTCCTCCCCCTCTCCTCCTCTTCCTCCCCCTCTTCTCCTTTTTTTTTTATTTTTATTTTTTTTCATTTTTATTGGTTTATATCTTTGCATGAACTTGAAGTATTATTCTTTCTCCTCCTCCCCTTCTTCTCCTCCTTTTTTTTCATTTTCATTTTTTTTCTTCATTTTTATTGGTTTATATCTTTGCATGAACTTGAAGTATTATTCCTTCTCCTTCTTCTCCACCTCCTCCTCTTCCTCCTCCCCTTCCTCTTCTCCTCCTCCTCCTCTTCCTCCCCCTCTCCTCCTCTTCCTCCCCCTCTTCTCCTTTTTTTTTGTTTTTATTTTTTTTCATTTTTATTGGTTTATATCTTTGCATGAACTTGCAGTATTATTGCTTCTCCTTCTTCTCCACCTCCTCCTCTTCCTCCCCTTCCTCTTCTCCTCCTCCTCCCCCTCTTCTCCTCCTTTTTTTTCTTTTCATTTTTTTTTCTTTCATTTTTATTGGTTTATATCTTTGCATGAACTTGAAGTATTATTCCTTCTCCTTCTTCTCCACCTCTTCCTCTTCTCCTCCTCCTCCTCCTCTTCCTCTTCCTCCCCCTCTCCTCCTCTTCCTCCCCCTCTTCTCCTCCTTTTTTTAAATTTTAATTATTTATTTATTTTTTCATTTTTATTGGTTTATATCTTTGCATGAACTTGAAGTATTATTCCTTCTCCTTCTTCTCCACCTCCTCCTCTTCCTCTTCTCCTCCTCCTCTTCCTCTTCCTCCCCCTCTCCTCCTCTTCCTCTTCCTCCCCCTCTTCTCCTCCTTTTTTTTTTTTTTTTCATTTTTATTGGTTTATATCTTTGCATGAACTTGAAGTATTATTCCTTCTCCTTCTTCTCCTTCTTCTCCACCTCTTCCTCGTCTCCTCTTCCTCCACTTCCTCTTCTCCTCCTCCTCCTCTTCTTCCTCCCCCTCTCCTCCTCTTCCTCCCCCTCTTCTCCTTTTTTTTTTATTTTTATTTTTTTTCATTTTTATTGGTTTATATCTTTGCATGAACTTGAAGTATTATTCTTTCTCCTCCTCCCCCTCTTCTCCATTTTTTTCTTCATTTTTATTGGTTTATATCTTTGCATGAACTTGAAGTATTATTCCTTCTCCTTCTTCTCCACCTCCTCCTCTTCCTCCTCCCCTTCCTCTTCTCCTCCTCCTCCTCTTCCTCCCCCTCTCCTCCTCTTCCTCCCCCTCTTCTCCTTTTTTTTTGTTTTTATTTTTTTTCATTTTTATTGGTTTATATCTTTGCATGAACTTGCAGTATTATTGCTTCTCCTTCTTCTCCACCTCCTCCTCTTCCTCCCCTTCCTCTTCTCCTCCTCCTCCCCCTCTTCTCCTCCTTTTTTTTCTTTTCATTTTTTTTTCTTTCATTTTTATTGGTTTATATCTTTGCATGAACTTGAAGTATTATTCCTTCTCCTTCTTCTCCACCTCTTCCTCTTCTCCTCCTCCTCTTCCTCTTCCTCCCCCTCTCCTCCTCTTCCTCCCCCTCTTCTCCTCCTTTTTTTAAATTTTAATTATTTATTTATTTTTTCATTTTTATTGGTTTATATCTTTGCATGAACTTGAAGTATTATTCCTTCTCCTTCTTCTCCACCTCCTCCTCTTCCTCTTCTCCTCCTCCTCTTCCTCTTCCTCCCCCTCTCCTCCTCTTCCTCTTCCTCCCCCTCTTCTCCTCCTTTTTTTTTATTTTTTCATTTTTATTGGTTTATATCTTTGCATGAACTTGAAGTATTATTCCTTCTCCTTCTTCTCCACCTCCTCCTCCCCTTCCTCTTCTCCTCCTCCTCCTCTTCCTCCCCCTCTCCTCCTCTTCCTCCCCCTCTTCTCCTTTTTTTAATTTTATTTCTTTTTCATTTTTATTGGTTTATATCTTTGCATGAACTTGAAGTATTATTCCTTCTCCTTCTTCTCCTTCTTCTCCACCTCCTCCTCTTCCTCCCCTTCCTCTTCTCCTCCTCCTCCTCTTCCTCTTCCTCCCCCTCTCCTCCTCTTCCTTCTTCTCCTCCTCCTCTTCTTCTTCTTCTTCTGAACCTGTTAAATATTTCACCCTCCAGGTTCGTCCTCTCGGTTTAGCAGCGTCTGTGAAGTCGATGGACTGTCTGGCAGAGCTGCGACCACTGGAGCATGCTGGGAGTTTGAGTTCTATGAAGGTGATTGTTGACGCTGCTGGTTCAGAGATAATATTGCTTCTTCTTCCTCCTCCTCTTCCTCTTCCTCCCCCTCTCCTCCTCTTCCTCTTCCTCCCCCTCTTCTCCTCCTTTTTTTTTTTTTTCTTTTCATTTTTATTGGTTTATATCTTTGCATGAACTTGAAGTAT
Organism: Labrus mixtus; assembly: GCF_963584025.1. Lineage (NCBI taxonomy): Eukaryota > Metazoa > Chordata > Actinopteri > Labriformes > Labridae > Labrus > Labrus mixtus. The sequence goes on from NW_026870201.1 coordinate 266,191, forward strand.
TATTCTTTCTCCTCCTCCCCCTCTTCTCCTCCTTTTTTTTCATTTTCATTTTTTTTCTTCATTTTTATTGGTTTATATCTTTGCATGAACTTGAAGTATTATTCCTTCTCCTTCTTCTCCACCTCCTCCTCTTCCTCCTCCCCTTCCTCTTCTCCTCCTCCTCCTCTTCCTCCCCCTCTCCTCCTCTTCCTCCCCCTCTTCTCCTTTTTTTTTGTTTTTATTTTTTTTCATTTTTATTGGTTTATATCTTTGCATGAACTTGCAGTATTATTGCTTCTCCTTCTTCTCCACATCCTCCTCTTCCTCCCCTTCCTCTTCTCCTCCTCCTCCCCCTCTTCTCCTCCTTTTTTTTCTTTTCATTTTTTTTTCTTTCATTTTTATTGGTTTATATCTTTGCATGAACTTGAAGTATTATTCCTTCTCCTTCTTCTCCACCTCTTCCTCTTCTCCTCCTCCTCCTCCTCTTCCTCTTCCTCCCCCTCTCCTCCTCTTCCTCCCCCTCTTCTCCTCCTTTTTTTAAATTTTAATTATTTATTTATTTTTTCATTTTTATTGGTTTATATCTTTGCATGAACTTGAAGTATTATTCCTTCTCCTTCTTCTCCACCTCCTCCTCTTCCTCTTCTCCTCCTCCTCTTCCTCTTCCTCCCCCTCTCCTCCTCTTCCTCTTCCTCCCCCTCTTCTCCTCCTTTTTTTTTATTTTTTCATTTTTATTGGTTTATATCTTTGCATGAACTTGAAGTATTATTCCTTCTCCTTCTTCTCCACCTCCTCCTCCCCTTCCTCTTCTCCTCCTCCTCCTCTTCCTCCCCCTCTCCTCCTCTTCCTCCCCCTCTTCTCCTTTTTTAAATTTTATTTCTTTTTCATTTTTATTGGTTTATATCTTTGCATGAACTTGAAGTATTATTCCTTCTCCTTCTTCTCCTTCTTCTCCACCTCCTCCTCTTCCTCCCCTTCCTCTTCTCCTCCTCCTCCTCTTCCTCTTCCTCCCCCTCTCCTCCTCTTCCTTCTTCTCCTCCTCCTCTTCTTCTTCTTCTTCTGAACCTGTTAAATATTTCACCCTCCAGGTTCGTCCTCTCGGTTTAGCAGCATCTGTGAAGTCGATGGACTGTCTGGCAGAGCTGCGACCACTGGAGCATGCTGGGAGTTTGAGTTCTATGAAGGTGATTGTTGACGCTGCTGGTTCAGAGATAATATTGCTTCTTCTTCCTCCTCCTCTTCCTCTTCCTCCCCCTCTCCTCCTCTTCCTCTTCCTCCCCCTCTTCTCCTCCTTTTTTTTTTTTTTCTTTTCATTTTTATTGGTTTATATCTTTGCATGAACTTGAAGTATTATTCTTTCTCCTCCTCCCCCTCTTCTCCTCCTTTTTTTTCATTTTCATTTTTTTTCTTCATTTTTATTGGTTTATATCTTTGCATGAACTTGAAGTATTATTCCTTCTCCTTCTTCTCCACCTCCTCCTATTCCTCCTCCCCTTCCTCTTCTCCTCCTCCTCCTCTTCCTCCCCCTCTCCTCCTCTTCCTCCCCCTCTTCTCCTTTTTTTTATTTTTATTTTTTTTCATTTTTATTGGTTTATATCTTTGCATGAACTTGCAGTATTATTGCTTCTCCTTCTTCTCCACCTCCTCCTCTTCCTCCCCTTCCTCTTCTCCTCCTCCTCCCCCTCTTCTCCTCCTTTTTTTTCTTTTCATTTTTTTTTCTTTCATTTTTATTGGTTTATATCTTTGCATGAACTTGAAGTATTATTCCTTCTCCTTCTTCTCCACCTCTTCCTCTTCTCCTCCTCCTCCTCCTCTTCCTCTTCCTCCCCCTCTCCTCCTCTTCCTCCCCCTCTTCTCCTCCTTTTTTTAAATTTTAATTATTTATTTATTTTTTCATTTTTATTGGTTTATATCTTTGCATGAACTTGAAGTATTATTCCTTCTCCTTCTTCTCCACCTCCTCCTCTTCCTCTTCTCCTCCTCCTCTTCCTCTTCCTCCCCCTCTCCTCCTCTTCCTCTTCCTCCCCCTCTTCTCCTCCTTTTTTTTTATTTTTTCATTTTTATTGGTTTATATCTTTGCATGAACTTGAAGTAATATTCCTTCTCCTTCTTTTCCTTCTTCTCCACTTCTTCCTCTTCTCCTCATCCCCCTCTTCTCCTCTTTTTTTCATTTTCATTTTTTTTTTCATTTTTATTGGTTTATATCTTTGCATGAACTTGAAGTATTATTTCATCTCCTTCTTCTCCACCTCCTCCTCCTCTTCCTCTTCCTCCCCCTCTTCTCCTCCTTTTTTTTATTTTCATTTTTTTTTTCATTTTTATTGGTTTATATCTTTGCATGAACTTGAAGTATTATTCTTTCTCCTCCTCCCCCTCTTCTCCTCCTATTTTTTCATTTTCATTTTTTTTCTTCATTTTTATTGGTTTATATCTTTGCATGAACTTGAAGTATTATTCCTTCTCCTTCTTCTCCACCTCCTCCTCTTCCTCCTCCCCTTCCTCTTCTCCTCCTCCTCCTCTTCCTCCCCCTCTCCTCCTCTTCCTCCCCCTCTTCTCCTTTTTTTTTGTTTTTATTTTTTTTCATTTTTATTGGTTTATATCTTTGCATGAACTTGCAGTATTATTGCTTCTCCTTCTTCTCCACCTCCTCCTCTTCCTCCCCTTCCTCTTCTCCTCCTCCTCCCCCTCTTCTCCTCCTTTTTTTTCTTTTCATTTTTTTTTCTTTCATTTTTATTGGTTTATATCTTTGCATGAACTTGAAGTATTATTCCTTCTCCTTCTTCTCCACCTCTTCCTCTTCTCCTCCTCCTCCTCCTCTTCCTCCCCCTCTCCTCCTCTTCCTCCCCCTCTTCTCCTCCTTTTTTTAAATTTTAATTATTTATTTATTTTTTCATTTTTATTGGTTTATATCTTTGCATGAACTTGAAGTATTATTCCTTCTCCTTCTTCTCCACCTCCTCCTCTTCCTCTTCTCCTCCTCCTCTTCCTCTTCCTCCCCCTCTCCTCCTCTTCCTCTTCCTCCCCCTCTTCTCCTCCTTTTTTTTTTTTTTTTCATTTTTATTGGTTTATATCTTTGCATGAACTTGAAGTATTATTCCTTCTCCTTCTTCTCCTTCTTCTCCACCTCTTCCTCGTCTCCTCTTCCTCCACTTCCTCTTCTCCTCCTCCTCCTCTTCTTCCTCCCCCTCTCCTCCTCTTCCTCCCCCTCTTCTCCTTTTTTTTTTATTTTTATTTTTTTTCATTTTTATTGGTTTATATCTTTGCATGAACTTGAAGTATTATTCTTTCTCCTCCTCCCCCTCTTCTCCTCCTTTTTTTTCATTTTCATTTTTTTTCTTCATTTTTATTGGTTTATATCTTTGCATGAACTTGAAGTATTATTCCTTCTCCTTCTTCTCCACCTCCTCCTCTTCCTCCTCCCCTTCCTCTTCTCCTCCTCCTCCTCTTCCTCCCCCTCTCCTCCTCTTCCTCCCCCTCTTCTCCTTTTTTTTTGTTTTTATTTTTTTTCATTTTTATTGGTTTATATCTTTGCATGAACTTGCAGTATTATTGCTTCTCCTTCTTCTCCACCTCCTCCTCTTCCTCCCCTTCCTCTTCTCCTCCTCCTCCCCCTCTTCTCCTCCTTTTTTTTCTTTTCATTTTTTTTTCTTTCATTTTTATTGGTTTATATCTTTGCATGAACTTGAAGTATTATTCCTTCTCCTTCTTCTCCACCTCTTCCTCTTCTCCTCCTCCTCCTCCTCTTCCTCTTCCTCCCCCTCTCCTCCTCTTCCTCCCCCTCTTCTCCTCCTTTTTTTAAATTTTAATTATTTATTTATTTTTTCATTTTTATTGGTTTATATCTTTGCATGAACTTGAAGTATTATTCCTTCTCCTTCTTCTCCACCTCCTCCTCTTCCTCTTCTCCTCCTCCTCTTCCTCTTCCTCCCCCTCTCCTCCTCTTCCTCTTCCTCCCCCTCTTCTCCTCCTTTTTTTTTATTTTTTCATTTTTATTGGTTTATATCTTTGCATGAACTTGAAGTATTATTCCTTCTCCTTCTTCTCCACCTCCTCCTCCCCTTCCTCTTCTCCTCCTCCTCCTCTTCCTCCCCCTCTCCTCCTCTTCCTCCCCCTCTTCTCCTTTTTTAAATTTTATTTCTTTTTCATTTTTATTGGTTTATATCTTTGCATGAACTTGAAGTATTATTCCTTCTCCTTCTTCTCCTTCTTCTCCACCTCCTCCTCTTCCTCCCCTTCCTCTTCTCCTCCTCCTCCTCTTCCTCTTCCTCCCCCTCTCCTCCTCTTCCTTCTTCTCCTCCTCCTCTTCTTCTTCTTCTTCTGAACCTGTTAAATATTTCACCCTCCAGGTTCGTCCTCTCGGTTTAGCAGCGTCTGTGAAGTCGATGGACTGTCTGGCAGAGCTGCGACCACTGGAGCATGCTGGGAGTTTGAGTTCTATGAAGGTGATTGTTGACGCTGCTGGTTCAGAGATAATATTGCTTCTTCTTCCTCCTCCTCTTCCTCTTCCTCCCCCTCTCCTCCTCTTCCTCTTCCTCCCCCTCTTCTCCTCCTTTTTTTTTTTTTCTTTTCATTTTTATTGGTTTATATCTTTGCATGAACTTGAAGTATTATTCTTTCTCCTCCTCCCCCTCTTCTCCTCCTTTTTTTTCATTTTCATTTTTTTTCTTCATTTTTATTGGTTTATATCTTTGCATGAACTTGAAGTATTATTCCTTCTCCTTCTTCTCCACCTCCTCCTATTCCTCCTCCCCTTCCTCTTCTCCTCCTCCTCCTCTTCCTCCCCCTCTCCTCCTCTTCCTCCCCCTCTTCTCCTTTTTTTTATTTTTATTTTTTTTCATTTTTATTGGTTTATATCTTTGCATGAACTTGCAGTATTATTGCTTCTCCTTCTTCTCCACCTCCTCCTCTTCCTCCCCTTCCTCTTCTCCTCCTCCTCCCCCTCTTCTCCTCCTTTTTTTTCTTTTCATTTTTTTTTCTTTCATTTTTATTGGTTTATATCTTTGCATGAACTTGAAGTATTATTCCTTCTCCTTCTTCTCCACCTCTTCCTCTTCTCCTCCTCCTCCTCCTCTTCCTCTTCCTCCCCCTCTCCTCCTCTTCCTCCCCCTCTTCTCCTCCTTTTTTTCAATTTTAATTATTTATTTATTTTTTCATTTTTATTGGTTTATATCTTTGCATGAACTTGAAGTATTATTCCTTCTCCTTCTTCTCCACCTCCTCCTCTTCCTCTTCTCCTCCTCCTCTTCCTCTTCCTCCCCCTCTCCTCCTCTTCCTCTTCCTCCCCCTCTTCTCCTCCTTTTTTTTTATTTTTTCATTTTTATTGGTTTATATCTTTGCATGAACTTGAAGTAATATTCCTTCTCCTTCTTTTCCTCCTCTTCCTCTTCCTCCCCCTCTTCTCCTCCTTTTTTTATTTATTTATTTATTTTTTTCATTTTTATTGGTTTATATCTTTGCATGAACTTGAAGTATTATTCCTTCTCCTTCTTCTCCTTCTTCTCCACTTCTTCCTCTTCTCCTCATCCCCCTCTTCTCCTCTTTTTTTCATTTTCATTTTTTTTTTCATTTTTATTGGTTTATATCTTTGCATGAACTTGAAGTATTATTTCATCTCCTTCTTCTCCACCTCCTCCTCCTCTTCCTCTTCCTCCCCCTCTTCTCCTCCTTTTTTTTATTTTCATTTTTTTTTTCATTTTTATTGGTTTATATCTTTGCATGAACTTGAAGTATTATTCCTTCTCCTTCTTCTCCTCCACCTCCTCCTCTTCCTCCCCTTCCTCTTCTCCTCCTCTTCCTCTTCCTCCCCCTCTTCTCCTCCTTTTATTTTAATTATTTATTTATTTTTTCATTTTTATTGGTTTATATCTTTGCATGAACTTGAAGTATTATTCCTTCTCCTTCTTTTCCTCCTCTTCCTCTTCCTCCCCCTCTTCTCCTCCTTTTTTTATTTTATTTTATTTATTTTTTCATTTTTATTGGTTTATATCTTTGCATGAACTTGAAGTATTATTCCTTCTCCTTCTTTTCCTCCTCTTCCTCTTCCTCCCCCTCTTCTCCTCCTTTTTTTATTTTATTTTATTTTTTTTTCATTTTTATTGGTTTATATCTTTACATGAACTTGAAGTATTATTCCTTCTCCTTCTTCTCCTTCTTCTCCACCTCCTCCTCTTCCTCCCCTTCCTCTCCTCCTCCTCCTCTTCCTCCCCCTCTTCCCCTCCTTTCTTTTTTTTTCATTTTTATTGGTTTATATCTTTGCATGAACTTGAAGTATTATTTCATCTCCTTCTTCTCCCCCTCCTCCTCCTCTTCCTCTTCCTCCCCCTCTTCTCCTCCTTTTTTTTATTTTCATTTTTTTTTTCATTTTTATTGGTTTATATCTTTGCATGAACTTGAAGTATTATTCCTTCTCCTTCTTCTCCTCCACCTCCTCCTCTTCCTCCCCTTCCTCTTCTCCTCCTCTTCCTCTTCCTCCCCCTCTTCTCCTCCTTTTATTTTAATTATTTATTTATTTTTTCATTTTTATTGGTTTATATCTTTGCATGAACTTGAAGTATTATTCCTTCTCCTTCTTTTCCTCCTCTTCCTCTTCCTCCCCCTCTTCTCCTCCTTTTTTATTTTATTTTATTTTTTTTTCATTTTTATTGGTTTATATCTTTGCATGAACTTGAAGTATTATTCCTTCTCCTTCTTCTCCTTCTTCTCCACTTCTTCCTCTTCTCCTCCTCCCCCTCTTCTCCTCTTTTTTTCATTTTCATTTTTTTTCTTCATTTTTATTGGTTTATATCTTTGCATGAACTTGAAGTATTATTCCTTCTCCTTCTTCTCCACCTCCTCCTCTTCCTCCCCTTCCTCTTCTCCTCCTCCTCGTCCTCCCCCTCTCCTCCTCTTCCTCTTCCTCCCCCTCTTCTCCTCCTTTTTTTATTTTATTTTATTTTTCATTTTTATTGGTTTATATCTTTGCATGAACTTGAAGTATTATTCCTTCTCCTTCTTCTCCACCTCCCCCTCTTCTCCTCCTCTTTTTTTTCATTTTTATTGGTTTATATCTTTGCATGAACTTGAAGTATTATTCCTTCTCCTCCTCCTCCTCCTCTTCTCCTCCTCTTCCTATTCCTCCCCCTCTTCTCCTCCTTTTTTTTTTCATTTTTATTGGTTTATATCTTTGCATGAACTTGAAGTATTATTCCTTCTCCTTCTTCTCCACCTCCTCCTCTTCCTCCTCCCCTTCCTCTTCTCCTCCTCCTCCTCTTCCTCCCCCTCTCCTCCTCTTCCTCCCCCTCTTCTCCTCTTTTTTTTTCATTTTTATTGGTTTATATCTTTGCATGAACTTGAAGTATTATTCCTTCTCCTTCTTCTCCACCTCCTCCTCTTCCTCCCCTTCCTCTTCTCCTCCTCCTCTTCCTCTTCCTCCCCCTCTCCTCCTCTTCCTCTTCCTCCCCCTCTTCTCCTTTTTTTTTATTTTATTTTTTTTCATTTTTATTGGTTTATATCTTTGCATGAACTTGAAGTATTATTCCTTCTCCTCCTTCTCCTTCTTCTCCACCTCCTCCTCTTCCTCCCCTTCCTCTTCTCCTCCTCCTCCTCCTCTTCCTCTTCCTCCCCCTCTCCTCCTCTTCCTTCTTCTCCTCCTCCTCTTCTTCTTCTTCTTCTGAACCTGTTAAATATTTCACCCTCCAGGTTCGTCCTCTCGGTTTAGCAGCATCTGTGAAGTCGATGGACTGTCTGGCAGAGCTGTGACCACTGGAGCATGCTGGGAGTTTGAGTTCTATGAAGGTGAGTGTTGACGCTGCTGGTTCAGAGATAATATTGCTTCTTCTTCCTCCTCCTCTTCCTCTTCCTCCCCCTCTCCTCCTCTTCCTCTTCCTCCCCCTCTTCTCCTCCTTTTTTTTTTTTTTTTTTCATTTTTATTGGTTTATATCTTTGCATGAACTTGAAGTATTATTCCTTCTCCTTCTTCTCCTTCTTCTCCACCTCTTCCTCGTCTCCTCTTCCTCCACTTCCTCTTCTCCTCCTCCTCCTCTTCTTCCTCCCCCTCTCCTCCTCTTCCTCCCCCTCTTCTCCTTTTTTTTTTATTTTTATTTTTTTTCATTTTTATTGGTTTATATCTTTGCATGAACTTGCAGTATTATTGCTTCTCCTTCTTCTCCACCTCCTCCTCTTCCTCCCCTTCCTCTTCTCCTCCTCCTCCCCCTCTTCTCCTCCTTTTTTTTCTTTTCATTTTTTTTTCTTTCATTTTTATTGGTTTATATCTTTGCATGAACTTGAAGTATTATTCCTTCTCCTTCTTCTCCACCTCTTCCTCTTCTCCTCCTCCTCCTCCTCTTCCTCTTCCTCCCCCTCTCCTCCTCTTCCTCCCCCTCTTCTCCTCCTTTTTTTAAATTTTAATTATTTATTTATTTTTTCATTTTTATTGGTTTATATCTTTGCATGAACTTGAAGTATTATTCCTTCTCCTTCTTCTCCACCTCCTCCTCTTCCTCTTCTCCTCCTCCTCTTCCTCTTCCTCCCCCTCTCCTCCTCTTCCTCTTCCTCCCCCTCTTCTCCTCCTTTTTTTTATTTTTTCATTTTTATTGGTTTATATCTTTGCATGAACTTGAAGTATTATTCCTTCTCCTTCTTCTCCACCTCCTCCTCCCCTTCCTCTTCTCCTCCTCCTCCTCTTCCTCCCCCTCTCCTCCTCTTCCTCCCCCTCTTCTCCTTTTTTAAATTTTATTTCTTTTTCATTTTTATTGGTTTATATCTTTGCATGAACTTGAAGTATTATTCCTTCTCCTTCTTCTCCTTCTTCTCCACCTCCTCCTCTTCCTCCCCTTCCTCTTCTCCTCCTCCTCCTCTTCCTCTTCCTCCCCCTCTCCTCCTCTTCCTTCTTCTCCTCCTCCTCTTCTTCTTCTTCTTCTGAACCTGTTAAATATTTCACCCTCCAGGTTCGTCCTCTCGGTTTAGCAGCGTCTGTGAAGTCGATGGACTGTCTGGCAGAGCTGCGACCACTGGAGCATGCTGGGAGTTTGAGTTCTATGAAGGTGATTGTTGACGCTGCTGGTTCAGAGATAATATTGCTTCTTCTTCCTCCTCCTCTTCCTCTTCCTCCCCCTCTCCTCCTCTTCCTCTTCCTCCCCCTCTTCTCCTCCTTTTTTTTTTTTTTCTTTTCATTTTTATTGGTTTATATCTTTGCATGAACTTGAAGTATTATTCCTTCTCCTTCTTCTCCACCTCCTCCTCTTCCTCCCCTTCCTCTTCTCCTCCTCCTCGTCCTCCCCCTCTCCTCCTCTTCCTCTTCCTCCCCCTCTTCTCCTCCTTTTTTTATTTTATTTTATTTTTCATTTTTATTGGTTTATATCTTTGCATGAACTTGAAGTATTATTCCTTCTCCTTCTTCTCCACCTCTTCCTCTTCTCCTCCTCCCCCTCTTCTCCTCCTCTTTTTTTTTTTTTTTTCATTTTTATTGGTTTATATCTTTACATGAACTTGAAGTATTATTCCTTCTCCTTCTTCTCCTTCTTCTCCACCTCCTCCTCTTCCTCCCCTTCCTCTCCTCCTCCTCCTCTTCCTCCCCCTCTTCCCCTCCTTTCTTTTTTTTTCATTTTTATTGGTTTATATCTTTGCATGAACTTGAAGTATTATTTCATCTCCTTCTTCTCCCCCTCCTCCTCCTCTTCCTCTTCCTCCCCCTCTTCTCCTCCTTTTTTTTATTTTCATTTTTTTTTTCATTTTTATTGGTTTATATCTTTGCATGAACTTGAAGTATTATTCCTTCTCCTTCTTCTCCTCCACCTCCTCCTCTTCCTCCCCTTCCTCTTCTCCTCCTCTTCCTCTTCCTCCCCCTCTTCTCCTCCTTTTATTTTAATTATTTATTTATTTTTTCATTTTTATTGGTTTATATCTTTGCATGAACTTGAAGTATTATTCCTTCTCCTTCTTTTCCTCCTCTTCCTCTTCCTCCCCCTCTTCTCCTCCTTTTTTTATTTTATTTTATTTTTTTTTCATTTTTATTGGTTTTTATCTTTGCATGAACTTGAAGTATTATTCCTTCTCCTTCTTCTCCTTCTTCTCCACTTCTTCCTCTTCTCCTCCTCCCCCTCTTCTCCTCTTTTTTTCATTTTCATTTTTTTTCTTCATTTTTATTGGTTTATATCTTTGCATGAACTTGAAGTATTATTCCTTCTCCTTCTTCTCCACCTCCTCCTCTTCCTCCCCTTCCTCTTCTCCTCCTCCTCGTCCTCCCCCTCTCCTCCTCTTCCTCTTCCTCCCCCTCTTCTCCTCCTTTTTTTATTTTATTTTATTTTTCATTTTTATTGGTTTATATCTTTGCATGAACTTGAAGTATTATTCCTTCTCCTTCTTCTCCACCTCTTCCTCTTCTCCTCCTCCCCCTCTTCTCCTCCTCTTTTTTTTTTTTTTTCATTTTTATTGGTTTATATCTTTGCATGAACTTGAAGTATTATTCCTTCTCCTCCTCCTCCTCCTCTTCTCCTCCTCTTCCTATTCCTCCCCCTCTTCTCCTCCTTTTTTTTTTTCATTTTTATTGGTTTATATCTTTGCATGAACTTGAAGTATTATTCCTTCTCCTTCTTCTCCACCTCCTCCTCTTCCTCCTCCCCTTCCTCTTCTCCTCCTCCTCCTCTTCCTCCCCCTCTCCTCCTCTTCCTCCCCCTCTTCTCCTCTTTTTTTTTCATTTTTATTGGTTTATATCTTTGCATGAACTTGAAGTATTATTCCTTCTCCTTCTTCTCCACCTCCTCCTCTTCCTCCCCTTCCTCTTCTCCTCCTCCTCTTCCTCTTCCTCCCCCTCTCCTCCTCTTCCTCTTCCTCCCCCTCTTCTCCTTTTTTTTTATTTTATTTTTTTTCATTTTTATTGGTTTATATCTTTGCATGAACTTGAAGTATTATTCCTTCTCCTCCTTCTCCTTCTTCTCCACCTCCTCCTCTTCCTCCCCTTCCTCTTCTCCTCCTCCTCCTCCTCTTCCTCTTCCTCCCCCTCTCCTCCTCTTCCTTCTTCTCCTCCTCCTCTTCTTCTTCTTCTTCTGAACCTGTTAAATATTTCACCCTCCAGGTTCGTCCTCTCGGTTTAGCAGCGTCTGTGAAGTCGATGGACTGTCTGGCAGAGCTGTGACCACTGGAGCATGCTGGGAGTTTGAGTTCTATGAAGGTGAGTGTTGATGCTGCTGGTTCAGAGATAATATTGCTTCTTCTTCCTCCTCCTCTTCCTCTTCCTCCCCCTCTCCTCCTCTTCCTCTTCCTCCCCCTCTTCTCCTCCTTTTTTTTTTTTTTTTTTCATTTTTATTGGTTTATATCTTTGCATGAACTTGAAGTATTATTCCTTCTCCTTCTTCTCCTTCTTCTCCACCTCTTCCTCGTCTCCTCTTCCTCCACTTCCTCTTCTCCTCCTCCTCCTCTTCTTCCTCCCCCTCTCCTCCTCTTCCTCCCCCTCTTCTCCTTTTTTTTTTATTTTTATTTTTTTTCATTTTTATTGGTTTATATCTTTGCATGAACTTGAAGTATTATTCTTTCTCCTCCTCCCCCTCTTCTCCTCCTTTTTTTTCATTTTCATTTTTTTTCTTCATTTTTATTGGTTTATATCTTTGCATGAACTTGAAGTATTATTCCTTCTCCTTCTTCTCCTCCTCCTCCTCTTCCTCCCCCTCTCCTCCTCTTCCTCCCCCTCTTCTCCTTTTTTTTTATTTTTATTTTTTTTCATTTTTATTGGTTTATATCTTTGCATGAACTTGCAGTATTATTGCTTCTCCTTCTTCTCCACCTCCTCCTCTTCCTCCCCTTCCTCTTCTCCTCCTCCTCCCCCTCTTCTCCTCCTTTTTTTTCTTTTCATTTTTTTTTCTTTCATTTTTATTGGTTTATATCTTTGCATGAACTTGAAGTATTATTCCTTCTCCTTCTTCTCCACCTCTTCCTCTTCTCCTCCTCCTCCTCCTCTTCCTCTTCCTCCCCCTCTCCTCCTCTTCCTCCCCCTCTTCTCCTCCTTTTTTTAAATTTTAATTATTTATTTATATTTTCATTTTTATTGGTTTATATCTTTGCATGAACTTGAAGTATTATTCCTTCTCCTTCTTCTCCACCTCCTCCTCTTCCTCTTCTCCTCCTCCTCTTCCTCTTCCTCCCCCTCTCCTCCTCTTCCTCTTCCTCCCCCTCTTCTCCTCCTTTTTTTTTATTTTTTCATTTTTATTGGTTTATATCTTTGCATGAACTTGAAGTATTATTCCTTCTCCTTCTTCTCCACCTCCTCCTCCCCTTCCTCTTCTCCTCCTCCTCCTCTTCCTCCCCCTCTCCTCCTCTTCCTCCCCCTCTTCTCCTTTTTTTAATTTTATTTCTTTTTCATTTTTATTGGTTTATATCTTTGCATGAACTTGAAGTATTATTCCTTCTCCTTCTTCTCCTTCTTCTCCACCTCCTCCTCTTCCTCCCCTTCCTCTTCTCCTCCTCCTCCTCTTCCTCTTCCTCCCCCTCTCCTCCTCTTCCTTCTTCTCCTCCTCCTCTTCTTCTTCTTCTTCTGAACCTGTTAAATATTTCACCCTCCAGGTTCGTCCTCTCGGTTTAGCAGCGTCTGTGAAGTCGATGGACTGTCTGGCAGAGCTGCGACCACTGGAGCATGCTGGGAGTTTGAGTTCTATGAAGGTGATTGTTGACGCTGCTGGTTCAGAGATAATATTGCTTCTTCTTCCTCCTCCTCTTCCTCTTCCTCCCCCTCTCCTCCTCTTCCTCTTCCTCCCCCTCTTCTCCTCCTTTTTTTTTTTTTTCTTTTCATTTTTATTGGTTTATATCTTTGCATGAACTTGAAGTATTATTCCTTCTCCTTCTTCTCCTTCTTCTTCACCTCTTCCTCTTCTCCTCTTCCTCCACTTCCTCTTCTCCTCCTCCTCCTCTTCTACCTCCCCCTCTCTTCCTCTTCCTCCCCCTCTTCTCCTCCTTTTTTTTTTTTTCTTTTTTTCATTTTTATTGGTTTATATCTTTGCATGAACTTGAAGTATTATTCCTTCTCCTTCTTCTCCTTCTTCTCCACCTCTTCCTCTTCTCCTCTTCCGCCACCTCTTCTACCTCCCCCTCTCCTCCTCTTCCTCTTCCTCCCCCTCTTCTCCTCCTTTTATTTTAATTATTTATTTATTTTTTCATTTTTATTGGTTTATATCTTTGCATGAACTTGAAGTATTATTCCTTCTCCTTCTTCTCCACCTCCTCCTCTTCCTCCCCTTCCTCTTCTCCTCCTCCTCTTCCTCTTCCTTCCCCTCTCCTCCTCTTCCTCTTCCTCCCCCTCTTCTCCTTTTTTTTTATTTTTTATTTTTTCATTTTTATTGGTTTATATCGTTGCATGAACTTGAAGTATTATTCCTTCTCCTTCTTTTCCACCTCCTCCTCTTCCTCCCCTTCCTCTTCTCCTCCTCCTCCTCCTCTTCCTCTTCCTCCCCCTCTCCTCCTCTTCCTCTTCCTCCCCCTCTTCTCCTCCTTTTTTTCATTTTCATTTTTTTTCTTCATTTTTATTGGTTTATATCTTTGCATGAACTTGAAGTATTATTCCTTCTTCTTCTCCACCTCCTCCTCTTCCTCCCCTTCCTCTTCTCCTCCTCCTCTTCCTCTTCCTCCCCCTCTCCTCCTCTTCCTCTTCCTCCCCCTCTTCTCCTTTTTTTTTATTTAATTTTTTTTCATTTTTATTGGTTTATATCTTTGCATGAACTTGAAGTATTGTTCCTTCTTCTCCACCTCTTCCTCTTCTCCTCCTCCTCCTCCTCTTCCTCTTCCTCCTCCTCTCCTCCTCTTCCTCCCCCTCTTCTCCTCCTTTTTTTAAATTTTAATTATTTATTTATTTTTTCATTTTTATTGGTTT
>NW_026870202.1:0-15000 GCF_963584025.1 Labrus mixtus
CTCTCTCCGCTGTCTCTCTCTCTCTCTGCTGTCTCTCTCTCTCTCTCTCTCTCTCCGCTGTCTCTCTCTCTCTGTCTCTCTCTCTCTCTCTCGCTGTCTCTCTCTCTCTCTCTCTCTCTCCCGCTGTCTCTCTCTCTCTCTCTCTCTCTCTCTCTCTCCGCTGTCTCTCTCTCTCTCTCTCTCTCTCTCTCGCTGTCTCTCTCTCTCTCTCTCTCCGCTGTCTCTCTCTCTCTCCGCTGTCTCTCTCTCTCTCTCTCTCTCTCTCGCTCTCTCGCTGTCTCTCTCTCTCTCTCTCTCTCTCTCGCTGTCTCTCTCTCTCTCTCTCTCCCGCTGTCTCTCTCTCTCTCTCTCTCTCTCTCTCTCTCGCTGTCTCTCTCTCTCTCTCTCTCTCTGTCTCTCTCTCTCTCTCTCTCTCTTTCTGGTTCTCTCTCTCTCTCTCTCTCTGTCTCTCTCTCTCTCTCTGTCTCTCTCTCTCTCTCTGTCTCTCTCTCTCTCTCTGTCTCTCTCGCTCTCTCGCTCTCTCGCTCTCTCTGTCTCTCTCTCTCTCTCTCTCTCTCTCTCTCTCTCTCTCTCTTTCTGGTTCTCTCTCTTATTTTCTTTTTCTGGTCCAATAAGCGAGCCTTCATACCGCGGGCTGTAATATCCGCTGCTGTGCTGCTGGACTTAGCGAGGGAAAGCTGAGCCTGAGGCGACTACAGGGAAACCCGGCCGACCCGAGAGAGAGAGAGCCGAGCACTCAGAGTCTTTCCTTTCTCTCTGTCAGGCTGTTTTTAGAGCAGGGCGACAACACTGTTCATACTCTGCAACATTGCAGGTTTTTAAAACAAGACATGATGATCTATTGTATCGAAGAAGAATAGAAGCTTGAACAAAAACTTCAGCTCTTTAGTCACATTTTTAAACAAAAGCTGCTGCGTGTTAGCATGTCGCTAAACACTGACGCTTCTGAAGTCCTTTTGGATTCTCAAAATGATGCAAAAGTGACGGCACTGTGTACAGGTCACTTATTAAATACAAAGTAGGAGAAATACTTTGCAGATCTATCTCATCAGTCGGTGTGCAGGAAAGACTGACTCCATCAAAATACAAATAAGTCCTCCACAAATACATAGGAAATATTTCCTTATTGAAACCTATGTATTTTTGGCACCGTGGAGATTAAACAGGTATCGATATCGTACCTGTCTCGTATCAAAATTTAAAATTCTGGTATCGTGACCCCACTCAGCCCTATTCAGGTCTTAAACGCCACGTTTACAAGAAAACAATCCCAACAGTTTCAAGTTCTGCGTTCAGACGACACATTTCTATAACTGGTGTGCACACAGATTTGAAAAAAATGACTGTACTAAACATGCCGGGCAGTAGATGGCGCTGCAAACTTTTTACTGAAACAGCACATGATGTGCCCGTACTCGTTCCTACACAGAGCGGTGAGGATCACAGGTGTAGCTCAGTCTGCAGGGACTCGGGTTGGACCAAGTCTGGGAATTGGTCTGGTAGCTGGAGTTCACTTTCTGAGCGCTGCTGAATCGCCCTTTAGCAAGGTACCAAACCCTGACAACCAGCTCAGGAGCGCCCGCTGTGTGCCCCCCCCCCCCCCCCCCCCCCCCCCCCCCCCCCACTCTATCAGTGCGTGTCCACAGCATCCTGTTTGTACATGCGTGTGTGTTTCAGCCTGTGTGTGTGTGTGTGTGACATGTTCAACAACAGTGTAAAATTGAATTTCCCTTGCGGGATTCTTCTGACTCCTCCCCCTCTTCCTGTCTCTTAGACTCTAAATGCGACCCTAACTCACGCTGTGTTGAAGAAGACTGAGACCATAAACTCATGAGGGGGGAATAAATCTCCTGACCAGCAGGAACATTTGATCCTGGACTCGGCCCCCTGCTGGACATTAGAAAGAATGCAGCTCTAACACACTCCTGCATTGGCTTCACTTTTGAAGCCAGCGTTTACGTCCATGTCTTATATAAGGGATGCAGCATGGAGGGGCCAGATTTAACATCCTCCTTCAGATTTCTTCTTCAGCAACGGGGAGTTTTGAATGCCGACTAGGAGGGACTCTGAAAACCAAGGCTAAAAGTTAGCTGCAAAGATTAGATTAGATTTTTATTTTCCTGCTCTTTTCTCAGGATTGTCGAACACGTTAAACTTTTTTATTTCAGACTCCGTAGTAAACCTGAGAGCAGCGGTGAACAGGTGAGGACGAGTGCAGCTGCAGCAGTCGAGTATTTTCTTTTTTTTTTGTTTCCTGCTGCTGGATTTGGCAGCTGCTTCGCTCTCTGGCTGCAGAGATGGAGGAAGAGCTGGAGGAGCTTTGTGTGAGAAAACAGACAAACTGGTCTGGAGTCAGTCCAGATGGAGAAGGGGGGGGGAGATGCTGAGAGGTACTGAAACCACGGTGACTTGTTTCTATTCTGGAGCACTGGTTCTGATCTGGTACCTGAATCAAACGTGAGCAGCCTCGTTTAGAAACTGAATGAAAACACTCAAATACGCAAATACTACCTACAGAGAGTTCAACAAAAGCACAAAACACATGAAATAACCCACAAACAGGGAGATTAAAAAAGTGTCAAAAGTGCTGAATTATAATTGAAGATATTCAAATCATGACTTCAGACGCTCAGAGGGATGGAGATTCTCCGATCTTGGACGAAGAGGCTGACACTCGGACGCTTCGGGTCACTAGTCGGCTGATTGGTTCTCCTCTGAAATCAGAAAATGATGAGGAAAGAGTCGGTTTGATTTGAGGAGGTTTCATCAGAGCGATGTTTGAGTACAGGATGAAATCATGCAAAGTCCTCTGATAGACTTTGATGGGTGTATTGAGATGAGATCAAACGATTTTAGTTGATGTAAAGTTTGAAGGAAAGATGGAAGAAGTGTTTACCCTCGAGTGTCTTCATATCGTCACCCAGAGTGAAGCTCAAGAGAAAACTGAGACTTTGTATCTGCAGAATATAAAGTTTAAATATTTTACAGTATCTCCTCCTCCTCTTCCTCCTCCTCTTCCTCTTCCTCCTCTTCTTCCTCCTCCTCCTCCTCTTCCTCCTCTTCTTCCTCTTCCTCCTCTTCCTCCTCTTCTTCCTCCTCCTCCTCCTCTTCCTCCTCTTCTTCCTCTTCCTCCTCTTCCTCCTCCTCCTCCTCCTCCTCCTCCTCTTCCTCCTCTTCTTCCTCCTCCTCCTCCTCTTCCTCCTCTTCTTCCTCTTCCTCCTCTTCCTCCTCCTCCTCCTCCTCTACCTCCTGCTCCATGTCCTCCCTGGAGAAACATGGCTACCTGCCAAGACAGCTGCTTCTTCTTCAGGCCGGTCCGCTGTTGTTTTTCGTGTGTTCAATGTGTGTGTGTGTGTGTGTGTGTGTGTGTGTGTGTGTGTGTGTGTGTGGTGGACCTCCTGCTGGGAGGGGAAACAATAGGACAGTGATGATGATGATGATGATGATGATGATGATGATGATGATGATGATGATGATAGACCCCCATGTAAGTCCATCTCTCTGTACCTGAGCTGTGGTTTTCAGCTCAGTTTGGGACTACTTTCTGTGGCGGATGAATCCACACTGGTGAATGTTGTGTGTGTGTTTGTGGGACAGGTGTATGGACAGACCTCCCCTCCTCCCCCCCTCCCCCCCTCTCCCTCCTCCCCTCCTCCCCTCCTCTGAACCTAAAGGATCAGTGTCAAACAAAGTGAGCATTGTTTCTTCCTCCTCTGTGTTGTGGCTTTTTGCCAGTTTAGAGACTCAGTATCAAAGAACGTCTCACGCTGCTGCTCGCTGCATCACTCTCTGTTTTAACTTGATTCTGTTCTAAGTCACGTTGGGGTATTTAAAGGACCAATCAGTGAGATGTGTAGAGAGGTAAATGATAAAGGTATCTTACTATCTGATCATTAAGGAAACATGTTGAAGTGCTGGCTTCTCTGACAACAATGCAGCAGCCAGTATGTCCTCCTTCTAACTTTAGATTCTGCTCCTGAATGCCCCCCCCCCCCCACACAGTCGTTTTGGACGCCCCTCAGTTTGTCAGATATGAGAGCAGTTATCAGGTCAACAGGTGTTGCAGCGATGGAAGCGGGCAAGAGAAGTGGTTCAGATAGAAGTGACCCGACCCAATGAGAACCTTCTCCAACTGCACGCCACACTGGAACGATCCTCGTGTTCGACTGCGATGTTGGCGGTCGACTGATGAGGCTCTTTTGAACGAAGTGTCCTTTTTTGGGTCATTCTTAAAATACCAGAATCTTAAATCTTAAGCAATAATAATCTATGTTTCTGTAAGCGTGATATCATGTCGTGTGTGTGTGTGTGTGTGTGTGTGTGTGTGTGTGTGTGTGTGTGTGTGTGTGTGTGTGTGTGTGTGTGTGCATGTGTGTGTGTGTTGTTGATTTGTGTGTCTGTGGTTTTACAAACTCGCTCTTTTGTGATTGTAACAGAAAGAAAAAAAAAATGGAAACCGAATCCAGAAACGCCATCTGGTATTTGGGAGGTGTGTGTGTGTGTGTGTGTTCGGTGTGTGTGTGTGTGTGTGTGTGTGTGTGTGTGTGTGTGTGTGTCACACGGTTCTTGGGCTGCAGCCATCGGGTGTTTGGCTGCCAGCAGAGGTGTCAGTCTTCAGTTAAAGGGAGGCAGCGCTGCCTGTTTGCTGTTTACTCGATTGGCAGAAATGGATTCCTGCCATGTGAATATATTTATTTATTTATTTATATATATATATTTTTTTACCTCTCTTCGTAAATATCACCTGTTCTGTCACACGGCCAGCCCCGCCCTGCAGCCCGGCTCCCTGGGACCAGACGAGGAGCTCTGACAACCAGACGTTCAGAGGATTCATTCGTACACCGTTCTGTTGTTTGTCACTAAAAACATATTCATCATTACTTGGTGATTTGAGGTTTCTGTAGATCTGCAAATCTTGTGTTCTGGACCATAACACTGGGAAGGAAAGTAATTTGTTCTTTTAGAAAGATGAGTTTTCCTTCTAATCACAGTAATGACTTGGAGAAATAGACGATCAGTGGTGGTCTTGACCGGTCTTGATTGAAAATCCAGAGTCCGTCCAGTCTGAGACCGAGACAAGACAAAAAAATGCTTTTGATTTGAGACCGCTCTTGAGACCAATTTTGGGTATTTGGGTGCCGGACGCGCCCCATGTATAGAGGCTATAGTCCTCGTCACAGCAACCGTGGGTTCAAATCCGACCTCTGCCCTTTGCTGCATGTCGTCCCGCCCGCTCTCTCTCCTCCCAACACTTCCTCTCTCTCTCTCTCTCTCTCTCTCTCTCTCTCTCTCTCTCAGCTGATCTGATAAAAGCAAAAAGGCCAAAAAACACCTGACTGCTAGAAAAGAATGAAAACACCTCTCAGAGCTTTGAACTTTCAGTCGACTGTCTGAATGAAATCACAGCAGAGCTCAGTGTGTGTGTGTGTGTGTGTGTGTGTGTGTGTGTGTGTGTGTGTGTGTGTGTGTGTGTGTGTGTGTGTGTGTGTGTGTGTGTGTGTGTGTGTGTGTGTGCTCTCAGGTTAGCATTTTCATATCACACATCGGCTCGTTCAGACACGGCTGCACATTAACGACTTTGTCCTAATTAATTATTTCCTATTAAAGCTACAGATCGCAGCAGCTGTTGAACGCCGTGAGATGTCCCTTTAATCACACGACGCCCCCCACCCCCCCTCTTCACCCCCACAGGGGCTGAACCATGACGCCGTTCGGAGCCTTTTTAACACCCGTAATGCTTTAATAGCAATCTGAGTGATTAAACAATCAGACAAATGGAGCGCAGATAAAATCTAGAGTGCTACTTAGTTTATGGTGATTAGAGGTGCAGGATTTACCAGAGAGGCGGCCAGATGTTTGAACATCACCACGGCGTGATTAGAGAGCACGGCCGAGTCCGGGCGAGGGCAGGAAACACGGGTCACTGTGGAGTCATCATGGGAGTCCACCGACACACACACAGCTGGGAGTTTAATCTGCAGCAACAGATCGTCAAAGATCAGATGAGTTCAGATACAAAGAGAAAAGAACTTGATTTGTTCACAATGTGGAGAACACGTATGGAGCTATTATTGTGGCAAAACTATTTGAATATGCACACACTGATCCACAAATGTGTAAACTAATCTGCAAATATGTAGACCAATTTCGAAATATTTACTTGTTTATTAATGGCAGTGAACTTTTTCAGCTGTAAATCCTGAAAATAAACACAAATGATCGCTTACAACTGAGGCGGGCCTCGCCATTGGCTGTCATTTTACATGTGACTTTTGCAACACTCCTGCCGTGCAGGATCCACAAAGCCGTACACATATCTTCAAATGTGTGTCTGTGGGGTTTGTTGCCCTGAGCCCAGGCTCACAGGCTGCCAGTCCGCGGTAGCACCCAGTGAGTCTTTTACTGAGGAGGCTACGATGGAGGGTCCGTTATAGTTTGTGTTTTTGAAATTTGTTTCCTGTACAGTGCGGGCAAAGCAGTACGCAGCCTAGCCGCCTGTGAGCCTGGACTCAGGGCAAAGGAGGACTAAAGCCTAAAGTACATGGGGGACGCACAAACCGCTAGGCTACCGGCGCCCAGTTCTCTGATTATTAATGACTCAGAGGAAGTGTTTTATTTGAGGGCGTCAGATTTAGGTCTGTGTTCAGTGAGCTGTTCTAATGTGCACGTTGTTTAAACGAGTGGTGAGAGTTCACTTTGTGCTCTCCAACCTTGAGAATCCGGTAAAGCATTTTTTGAGGTTTTATCATCTCGCTATCGCGCCGATCCTCTTCATCCAGCGACCTCCGGCACAGGAAGTTGATCAAGTAGAGGAAAGTTATCGCAGGAGCACGATCCAAGTTTCATCTGAAGACGTCCCGGCTACACCGGAGTGAAGCCAATTAGTGAGCGTCGGATGATTTTTAGAGGAGTGAGCTGCTGAAGCAGTGTCACAGAAGCGCCATATGTTATGACATCAGAGCGGCGTTTAACAGCGTCCAGAAAAAAAAACATGCCATGTGAAGGGAGTGTTTGTCAGCAGCTCCCTCCAAGGACTCGTTCATTAGCAGTAATGTGGAGTGATCACCTCTTTATCAGTGTGTGTACTAAAGGCTCAGGTTTGTCCCGTAGCCAGGTACACACACACACACACACACACACACACACACACACACACACACACACACAGACACACACACACACACACACACACACACACACACTCCCTCCCTGTTCTAATTAAGTTGATTCAGAGCGCTGCCTGTGTGCGTGCAGGACTCCATTACTTACGGCTGTCCGGTCCGGGGCGCCTGCCGACCCCGCAGAGCCTGTCGCCATGTTGTGCCAACGCCTCCAACAGGGGGAGCCACTGACCCGAGACCCCCCCCTGTGCCCCATCCCCCCCCCCCCTCACCCCAGGGGAGCGTAGGACGAACAGCTGGTGGGGGCAACAAGGGAGACCTCGTTCATGCCCTGCACACACATACACACACACACACACACACACACACACACACACACACACACACACACACACACACACACACACACAGGAAACACATTCTCACAGGGGAGTTGGTCCTCTCCATTCCTTTGATCTCATGCTGCTCAGCATGGGGTCCCAGGACCTCCAGGGGTCCTTGAGAATATTCTAGGGGGGGTAATTGACTTTACATGATAAACAGCGATGTACAGAATCTGCAGATTTTCTGCATAACTGTCGGTTTTTCAGCTGAAAACAAAACTTCAGCAGCGTCTGAGGAGGCCTTAGAATGCTGTCTAAATCTGAAGGCCACAACCAGGTACAGCAGGGAGATGAAACAGCAGATTGAGAACACCTTAAAGTCCTGTAACACTTGAACAACAAAGATGTGGAAGAAGTGTCATAGATTTTTGGGATTTTTTCCATTTTCTGCAGCAGTACAAAAGTTCCCTAAAAAAGTCTTAAAAGCAGCTGCATCTGTATCCTCACCTGCAGTGGTCACACTGATGCTCGAGGTGGTTTTGGGGTGATTTGGATTTCCCCTGTTTCCCCTGAAACTTGAGCTGTAAGAGGTACCTGAGTTAATGTCACTTATAGAAACGTTAGCGTTCTCTTTATGCTGATGAAACTGAGAAGATTGTGTCTAAACCTCAGTCGTCCTGAGGTGCTTTATTTATGCAGCGTACAAACTCCAGCAAACCAACTTGTTAATGTTTGGAGTCCGGCTTGATTGATAGTCCTGTCCTGTCAAAGTTGCACAATTTTGTTTTCATGGGGACGACAAAGTCCAGTGCAGCAAGTTGGATACGTTTTTTCATACTCTTTGCATTCAGTTTGACGGTTGTTGTCGCTGATTCCGTTTAAAGATGTCATAGATTTTTTTCCTCTTTTGATGTGTTCCTTCGAGAGGTCCACTGTCTTGCACGACTTATCCCTCGCTTGTACGACAATATTTCATCATCTCACAAATGCAAAAGAAACTGGATTTTATGGCGTTTAATGTAACGGATCAAAACAAACTAGTCCGTCGTTTGAATGTAGGAGAGCAGAGGAACTATAAATGATTAAAATATATGAAGAGCTGTGAAACTTTGGACTCAGCGGCAACTGATTTCTGATGTTGTCTGGTGGTAAAGATGCTTCCTGCTGCTGCCCCCCTCCTCCCTCTCCATGCAGCAGGAGCCCCCCCCCCCCCCCCCCCCTGCCAGCCGGGCGGCGGCGTAGAGGGCAGCGGGGGCACAGAGGAGCCGGGTGCTGCCTGATGGCGGTCAGGACGGGCCGGGCTCGGCTACAGATGTGATGCCAGCTTTTTCCAGGGGTCACCTTGGAGAGGCCGATGGCAGCATGTCCACCCCCCCCCCCCCCCCCCCCTCGCCCCCCCTTCACCCCCCAGCACTACAGCTGGCTCCCTGCTTAATCCGCCACGGGGGGGAGGAGGACGGCAGGAGGCCTCAGAGGCCTCTGTGTGCTCTCTACATTCAGTTACAGTGTGTCTGAGGACGGACCAAACAAATACCTGAACCCAAAGAAGAGCTGAGGGGGAAGATTCAGTCTTTACTTTGATGATTGATTTTCTTCTCTCAAAATAACAGAAATCAAGCAGAATTTTACTCAATCTGCAGATTCAAACTGTGAGAGGTGTGATAGAAAATTCTCCCAAAGCAACAAAGTGGATCTTTCGCTTCCTTGTGACTCTCTGAGTTAAACTGAAGTTGTCGTTGGATTGTGGTTTCACTCACTAAAAAATGGAGGAAATGCATTTTTATATGCACATTTGCCCAGTTTCAGTGGCGCTAAAGTTACCAGTACTGTAGTGCTCTACTGGGCCTCTTACTGTACTAGAAATACAGCTTTGATAGCACACTATTATTACAAATCATACTCAGTATTTCTTCTATTACCATGGCGTACAAAAGAAGTCCTTAGTGCCCAAAATGGGTTCATTTGCTGTTTTTAAACCAGCAGCCTGCACACTTTGCTGGTGCAGAAAAAGTGCCCAAACACATCGAACAACGACAATCCAATTTTTTATAACCTGATGACCCATTTCTTGGTTTCTTTGGTTAATTTTTTTTAAAGCTTCAATCAAGAGCTCTAGTGAGAGTTTGTAAAAATGGTGGTTGTTGCTGTTGCTGCATTGGTTCAACTATTTATAACATTGGTTCTACAACGAGTTCTGGATCAATCAGTGGGCGTTCAGTCACTCAGGGTTCCTCTTGTGCAGGAAGAGTAAGCTGGTGAAAAAGTTCCTAAAGATGGGTTCCAGTTCTTCTTTTTTTTAAGATTTATTTTTCGGTATTTTGTGCCTTTATTGGAGAGAGAGGACAGAAGATAGAGTCAGAAATCAGGGAGAAAGAGAGTAGGGAATTACGTGCAGGAAAGGAGCCACAGGACTCAGCCTCCATACTGTACATGGGGCGCGCGCTCAAACCACTAAACCACCAGCGCCCAAAGTGGTTCCAGTTCTTGCAAGAAATTCCTACGGGTCTATAAGGTTTCACCTTTTCCATTTGACCTTTTTTAAATTAAAAAACAGGTGCATGAAGACGCCCCAAACGGCAGAGAAACATAAAAAGGCTTTGCACTATCAGGCACTGGCTCGTTAAGGGAACAAGTGTGCCAAGCTTCTTCCTTCTTTGTATCTGTCTTGTGAAGATGTTGTATGAAGAACTTCTCCTAAAGATGTGGATTTGATTACTTCTTCCATCAGTGGTTAGAACAAAGTCAGAACAAATAAACTAGTTACTAAACAACACGCTGTCGGGCTCTGGTCCAGCTCCGGTGTGGCCCTGCAGAAGGTGAAGCCGCCGATCTGCTTTTCCCAAACGGGATCCATCTTCTCCGCTAATCAGCCGTACATCTGCACGCTCCTAATTGTTTCCATCTCCCTTCCTGATTCTCTCTTGTCTGCTCGCTCCGCGCTGACGGCTTTAACAGGACGATTCTGGTTTCAATCGCCAACATGGAGAGGATTTACTCTGCGGACGTGAAAAAAATCTGCTTAGGTTTCTGCAGAACCAGGAGCCATTAACAGATCAACTGGAGGATATTAGTTCCTGCTTCAGACTGTGTGTTTCTCTGATCGGAGGGGTAATAAATGTCCCATGGATAAACCACACCATGCTCGCTCAGCCTCATCCTCCACTAATACAGAGCAGTTATGGACATAATGTAATTACACTGCAACTGAAAATACTCTTCCTATTTAACCCTTTGCCAAGTTAAATGATTTTATAAACTATTACAGATTTGGAGGATTCTTGTGCCAGAGTCTCAGGCCCAAAAGCAGTTTGGATCTTTTCAGAAATATCTTGTTCACAAGACATTAAAGTTGAAATATTGAGTTTGTACACAGTTTGTACGGGGAAACATACTGTGTGTTTAAATGAGGGAGCTGCAGCTGCAAAGTGTTGGGACTCTTCCTTTAAGAGTCTGTGTCAGTTACAGAAGGAAAAAGTGAGGCTTTAGTATCCTCAGTGTTTCCATCGTGACCGTTACCGTCGCAGTTCAGTGAGCGAGCAGGTACAGCTGCAGGTGAGCGAGGCCTCGGATGGAACGGGGCTGAAACCAGAGAGGACTGTGGGAGCTCGGTGCTGATGGTCGACTGGGAGCATTAATGAAGCAGATTAGGTGTCCCGCCGTGGCCCCGCAGGCCTGCAGAGGACTCAGCCTCCACTCTCTGAACAACAACAACGCTCCCAAACACTGACCAGCTCAGGGTTCTTCAGGCTCAGACAGAGAAGAACAGTACACTTTAGCGTTGAAGAATTCTCTTTGTTCACAGAGTTCAATCTCTCAACAGATGCAGCACAGATCTCTGGTGATAATAAAGCCTCGGGGAGCGACGTCCAACTTTTGGGCCCTCCGGTGAAGCCAAGAGTTAGTGATAAAGGACATCCTGCCAAGTCGCCCTTCTCTAGGCGTGGTTATTGTTTGACAGTCGGACGGCAACCTTAGAATCACAAATGGAGTCTGAGTTGAGCAGATTGTTAGCTGCATGGGTGCAAATGTCTGTTTATGGTGACTGATAAAAATCTAAACAGAGGTCAGATGTCTGTTGATGGGATCCAGGCTGCGTTTTTCCTCTCGTTGCTCTCCGCACAGACTACTTTCTCGCGTTCAATCAGAACCTGCTGAAACGCAGGTGGACAACACGACTTCAGACGTCGTGCGCGAGGAAAACCAAGAAGATTATGATCCCCGAAATCATGCCATTTGCCCCTG
The DNA here is from genome assembly GCF_963584025.1 of Labrus mixtus. NCBI lineage: Eukaryota > Metazoa > Chordata > Actinopteri > Labriformes > Labridae > Labrus > Labrus mixtus. The sequence goes on from NW_026870202.1 coordinate 11,687, forward strand.
AAAAGAGATTAAGAGATCGGCATTCTGTGACAAACTACAGTGGACGTTTCTGCTGGGTTTAAACTTTTTGGTTGTCATGTGAACAAATCAACAACCCCCCCCAAACTTTAGGATTTGGGTTGGGCGATGTGATCGTGTCACTGCTGGAGATTCATCACAACCATTTTGATTGTAGGAATTCTTTGGTGCTAAGACTATGGAGTAAGAAATTGTTGGATTATTGTGTGATCTAGGGTTAGGATACTTGCTGCCACACAGGGTCATGAGATTTAAAAATACACAGAGGAGGAAGAGTCGTCCCAACAAACCAAAGATGAAGAAGAAGGAACGTGACTTCTGTCTTGTACTTCCAAACTCCATGTGATCTGCAGAGTCCCTCTGCACCTTTAAGAAAAAGCTAAAGACCCAGCTCTTTCATGAATACCTACTAACTTAATGATGATGGTCTCCATATTATTGATGATGATGATGGTAATGACGATGGTTTTTGTTTGATAACGACGACTTATAAGATGGTTTCTATACTGATTAGAGCTCTCAAGAACTGCCCTCAATGTTGTGCTTTGCCTCTGGTCACTTCCTGTCAGCACCTGTGTGTCCAATCAGACTCAAAGCTGATCGTTTGCTCTTACTCACATTGTTCCCTTTTTTCTAGATCCTTGCTTGTGTTGTTCTTACTCTCTGACGTACGTCGCTTTGGAGAAAAGAGTCTGATAAGTGAATTGTAGAATTGTACTCAAACTCAAAATTATGATCTGAAAGCTGTGTCACACTGGTCGTCGTTGGAGGCGGACGTACAAGTAACCACTTTTTGGGGGGAAGAATGTGCAATAAGAAGCCCAAAGACGATTAGGAAAACCCTCGGTTCAAAATTGACAGCTAACTAGAAATACTCCAACTCCTGACTCCTGACCTTCCTTTATGACTAAGGTTAACCCGTGAGGAAGCACTGCGATGAAACAATCTGACTGATGTTTCCACCCCAGAAGCCCCGCCCCTTGCAGGATGTAGTGTGTATGTTTATTGCTTGTACCTAGCAAGCTAACGCACGCTAGCACAAGCTAACTGCCCGTGTTTGTCACCTTCCTGTCCAACAGGAAGCAGACCAACTCCACGTCCACGGGTAAAAGACAACACAAGGTTCACCCTCGTTTCAGCTCCTCCACACTCCCAGCACCAGAGTTTGTTTCCGACTGGAGCCCGTCCCATAAAAGACCTGTTTTGGGGTGAATGGAGAGGTCTGTTAACGGGGGCCGGGGGACAATAAAATGGGATCAGCGAGCAGCAGATTTAATTAATCCAGTGAACGAGCTGAAAACAGAAAACCCAGCTGGAGATCACAAACACAGTTCAGTCCTGGCACATAAACCAGCGGGTCAGCAGGCTTCAGTTTCACATCCAAACAATAACCCCACTTTTTACACGACTCGGCAACAGGAAGACTGGCGGTCCTCCGTGACTTCTGACCAATCAGGGGGATGATCAGCACGAACCGGTCTACCCACACCACCAACAATGTTCAATTAACACTTTTTACCAACAGCTTTCCTTACGATTACGGGTTCTAATGAAGCCGTTTTAGATCTTATTTGGCAACTGGAGAGAGAGAGGGGGGGGGGAATGACACAGGTCGGATTCAAACCCAAGCCGCCTGTTGCCAGGACAACAGCCTCTGTACATGGGGTGCACAAACTAACCATTGGGCCAACGGCAGCCTGACTTCACGCTCTTTTTAGGAAGACAATACTCCTTAAGATATATTTGATATTTGTTATATCAATGTCTAAAATGTCACATATATCACCTTTAAATCCAAAACTTCGAATCGGACTAATTTGACTTTTGGTGTCTCTTAGAGCACAAACCTGAGTCCCTTTGGGGGGAGTCCAACATGTGTTTGACCTGTGAGTCTACCTGAGCTCCTCCCTTAGCTGACGTCGGTCTACAGACTGTCACCTGACATGCTGGGCGTTCGTCTGGCACTCGACCTCAAAGCAATTTTGCCAACTTTTATAAATTTAAAGAAGTGTCATTTTTCAGAGTAGTTTCTCAGGTAGTTTGAGATTTACTTGCATAATTTTTTTTCCACAAATTCCCAATCTGGGATCAATAAAGTAATTCTATTCTATTCTATTCTATTCTATTTTAACATCATTAGTACCAAATTGTAAGTCCAAGGGCTCACTCATGCTAGACTCGGTCCTGAATCACATTTTTGTCTTCTTTTATTTTGAAAGGGCATGAGGACCAGTTAGAGTGTCGTCCAACATCGGTGAAGTTTGAACCAGTTGGATTTGTGTTTTTTGTTCAGGCGGGAATGTGAGCGTCATGTGGAGGATTATTATCTCTGCTGCAGAGAATAACACACACAAACACACACACACACACACACACACACACACACCTTGATGAAAGGAGTCGTGACCTCAGCGCCTCCCGTCAGCCGTATTGATCTATGATTGACAGGTGACGACGGCTGCTGAGGGACTCTCTCCAAACAGACCGACCGATCCCCTCCCATGACCTTTGACCTGTTGCTCTGTGTCAGTCTTTCAGAGGGGTTTACATCATCTGTGTGGATGACATCATCGGGGTTAACCCTCTGTGCACCTCGTCCCTCCCTTTTCTCTGGTTCAGTTTACGACAGAGGAGAAAACTCAGAACATGTAAGACTCGTCTGCATAATTCAACAAACATTTATGGAAAGAAATTTGACATTTGGGGAAACAGACTTATTTTATAATCAGTAAATATGGAGCGGAGCGAAAGTCAGCAGCAAGGTCTGATTAAAAACATTTCACAGAGACGAGAGATTTGTGTGAGATGTAGACGCCAATCTTTAAACTTGGAATATTTAATTTTGAACATAGCTGCTTTCTGTTATTTTGGACTGTTAGCACCTCCCATCCTGTCCTCCTCCTCCTCCTCCTCCTCCTCCTCTTTCTGAACCGGTGTCAGGTAGACGCTGTAAAAGCAGTGCAATGGATACCTCCTCACCTGCTCCTTCCCCGGGACCCCTGCTGAGAGCAAGCTGTTGTTCTGCAGCACCCCCCCCCCCTCACCCTCCCCTTACCCCTCCTCGCCCTGAACACACCTGTCCAATCCCCCAGCCCCAAACCCCTCCGCATCTCCACACTGCAAAGCTGCCTTTCGCCTGCTGCTTCAATTATTAACCAAGCTGAAAGAACGCATGCAGGAAGTTCATCCCCTGTTTTGTTGTGGCATTTACACCGTAATCCTGACTGTATTTACAGAGAAATTATTACTGAGAAAAGAACGTTTGGGGTTTCATTTTAACCACTAACAAATCTATT
>NW_026870203.1:5000-12808 GCF_963584025.1 Labrus mixtus
ATAAGAACACATAAGAACACATAAAAACACATAAAAACACATAAAAACACATAAGAACACATAAGAACACATAAAAACACATAAGAACACATAAGAACACATAAGAACACATAAAAACACATAAAAACACATAACAACACATAAAAACACATAAGAACACGTAAAAACACGTAAGAACACATAAAAACACATAAGAACACATAAAAACACATAAGAACACATAAGAACACATAAAAACACATAACAACACATAAAAACACATAACAACACATAAAAACACATAAAAACACATAACAACACATAAAAACACATAAGAACACATAAGAACACATAAAAACACATAAGAACACATAAGAACACATAAAAACACATAAAAACACGTAAGAACACGAAAGAACACGTAAAAACACGTAAGAACACGTAAGAACACGTAAAAACACGTAAGAACACATAAAAACACATAAGAACACATAAAAACACGTAAGAACACATAAAAACACGTAAGAACACGTAAGAACACGTAAAAACACGTAAGAACACGTAAGAACACGTAAGAACACATAAAAACACATAAGAACACATAAGAACACATAAGAACACATAAAAACACATAAGAACACATAAAAACACATAAAAACACATAAAAACACATAAGAACACATAAGAACACATAAAAACACATAAGAACACATAAGAACACACAAGAACACATAAAAACACATAAAAACACATAACAACACATAAAAACACATAAGAACACATAAAAACACATAAGAACACATAAGAACACATAAAAACACAAAAGAACACATAAGAACACATAACAACACATAAAAACACATAAAAACACATAACAACACATAAAAACACATAAGAACACATAAGAACACATAAGAACACATAAGAACACATAAGAACATATAAAAACACATAAAAACACGTAAGAACACATAAAAACACATAAGAACACATAAAAACACATAAAAACACGTAAGAACACATAAAAACACATAAAAACACATAAAAACACATAAGAACACATAAAAACACATAAGAACACGTAAGAACACGTAAGAACACGTAAGAACACGTAAGAACACATAAAAACACATAAGAACACGTAAAAACACGTAAGAACACGTAAGAACGCGTAAGAACACATAAAAACACATAAGAACACATAACAACACATAACAACACATAACAACACATAAGAACACATAACAACACATAAGAACACATAAAAACACATAAAAACACATAAGAACACATAAAAACACATAAGAACACATAAAAACACATAAGAACACATAAGAACACATAACAACACATAAGAACACATAACAACACATAAGAAAACATAACAACACATAACAACACATAAGAACACATAACAACACATAAGAACACATAACAACACATAACAACACATAAGAACACATAACAACACATAAGAAAACATAACAACACATAACAACACATAACAACACATAACAACACATAAGAAAACATAACAACACATAACAACACATAAGAACACATAACAACACATAAGAACACATAACAACACATAACAACACGTAAAAACACGTAACAACACGTAACAACACGTAAGAACACATAAAAACACATAAGAACACATAAGAACACATAAGAACACATAAGAACACATAAAAACACATAAGAACACATAAGAACACATAAAAACACATAAGAACACATAAGAACACATAAGAACACATAACAACACATAAGAACACATAAGAACACATAAAAACACATAAGAACACATAAGAACACATAAAAACACATAAGACCACATAAGAACACATAACAACACATAAAAACACATAAAAACACATAAAAACACATAACAACACATAAGAACACATAAAAACACATAAGAACACATAAAAACACATAAAAACACATAAGAACACGTAAGAACACGAAAGAACACGAAAGAACACGTAAAAACACGTAAGAACACGTAAAAACACGTAAAAACACGTAAGAACACATAAAAACACATAAGAACACGTAAAAACACGTAAGAACACATAAAAACACATAAGAACACGTAAGAACACGTAAAAACACGTAAGAACACGTAAGAACACGTAAGAACACATAAAAACACATAAGAACACATAAGAACACATAAAAACACATAAGAACACATAAGAACACATAAAAACACATAAAAACACATAAAAACACATAAGAACACATAAGAACACATAAAAACACATAAGAACACATAAGAACACATACGAACACATAAAAACACATAAAAACACATAACAACACATAAAAACACATAAGAACACATAAAAACACGTAAGAACACATAAAAACACATAAGAACACATAAAAACACATAAGAACACATAAGAACACATAACAACACATAAAAACACATAAAAACACATAACAACACATAAAAACACATAAGAACACATAAGAACACATAAAAACACATAAGAACACATAAAAACACATAAAAACACATAAGAACACATAAGAACACATAAGAACACATAAAAACACATAAGAACACGTAAGAACACGTAAAAACACGTAAAAACACGTAAGAACACGAAAGAACACGTAAAAACACGTAAGAACACGTAAGAACACGTAAAAACACGTAAGAACACATAAAAACACATAAGAACACGTAAAAACACATAAGAACACGTAAAAACACGTAAGAACACGTAAGAACACATAAAAACACATAAGAACACATAAAAACACATAAGAACACATAAGAACACATAAAAACACATAAAAACACATAAAAACACATAAGACCACATAAAAACACATAAGAACACATAAAAACACATAAAAACACATAAAAACACATAAGAACACATAAAAACACATAAGAACACATAAAAACACATAAAAACACAAAAGAACACATAAGAACACATAAAAACACATAAAAACACATAAAAACACGTAAGAACACATAAAAACACATAAGAACACATAAAAACACATAAGAACACATAAGAACACATAAGAACACATAAAAACACATAAAAACACGTAAGAACACATAAAAACACATAACAACACATAAGAACACATAACAACACATAAGAACACATAAAAACACATAAAAACACATAAGAACACATAAAAACACATAAAAACACATAAAAACACATAAGAACACATAAGAACACATAACAACACATAAGAACACATAACAACACATAAGAAAACATAACAACACATAACAACACATAAGAACACATAACAACACATAAGAACACATAACAACACATAACAACACATAAGAACACATAACAACACATAAGAAAACATAACAACACATAACAACACATAACAACACATAACAACACATAAGAAAACATAACAACACATAACAACACATAAGAACACATAACAACACATAAGAACACATAACAACACATAACAACACGTAAAAACACGTAACAACACGTAACAACACGTAAGAACACATAAAAACACATAAGAACACATAAGAACACATAACAACACATAAGAACACATAAGAACACATAAGAACACATAAGAACACATAAAAACACATAAGAACACATAAAACACATAAGAACACATAAGAACACATAACAACACATAAGAACACATAACAACACATAACAACACGTAAAAACACGTAACAACACGTAACAACACGTAAGAACACATAAAAACACATAAGAACACATAAAAACACATAAAAACACATAAGAACACATAAGAACACATAACAACACATAAGAACACATAAGAACACATAAGAACACATAAGAACACATAACAACACATAAAAACACATAAGAACACATAAGAACACATAAAAACACATAAAAACACATAAGAACACATAAAAACACATAAGAACACATAAGAACACATAAAAACACATAAGAACACATAAAAACACATAAGAACACATAAGAACACATAAAAACACATAAAACACATAAGAACACATAAGAACACATAAAAACACATAACAACACATAAGAACACATAAGAACACATAAGAACACATAAAAACACATAAGAACACATAAGAACACATAAAAACACATAAAAACACGTAAGAACACGAAAGAACACGTAAAAACACGTAAGAACACGTAAGAACACGTAAAAACACGTAAGAACACATAAAAACACATAAGAACACATAAAAACACGTAAGAACACATAAAAACACGCAAGAACACGTAAGAACACGTAAAAACACGTAAGAACACGTAAGAACACGTAAGAACACATAAAAACACATAAGAACACATAAGAACACATAAGAACACATAAAAACACATAAGAACACATAAAAACACATAAAAACACATAAAAACACATAAGAACACATAAGAACACATAAAAACACATAAGAACACATAAGAACACACAAGAACACATAAAAACACATAAAAACACATAACAACACATAAAAACACATAAGAACACATAAAAACACATAAGAACACATAAGAACACATAAAAACACAAAAGAACACATAAGAACACATAACAACACATAAAAACACATAAAAACACATAACAACACATAAAAACACATAAGAACACATAAGAACACATAAGAACACATAAGAACACATAAGAACATATAAAAACACATAAAAACACGTAAGAACACATAAAAACACATAAGAACACATAAAAACACATAAAAACACGTAAGAACACATAAAAACACATAAAAACACATAAAAACACATAAGAACACATAAAAACACATAAGAACACGTAAGAACACGTAAGAACACGTAAGAACACGTAAGAACACATAAAAACACATAAGAACACGTAAAAACACGTAAGAACACGTAAGAACGCGTAAGAACACATAAAAACACATAAGAACACATAACAACACATAACAACACATAACAACACATAAGAACACATAACAACACATAAGAACACATAAAAACACATAAAAACACATAAGAACACATAAAAACACATAAGAACACATAAAAACACATAAGAACACATAAGAACACATAACAACACATAAGAACACATAACAACACATAAGAAAACATAACAACACATAACAACACATAAGAACACATAACAACACATAAGAACACATAACAACACATAACAACACATAAGAACACATAACAACACATAAGAAAACATAACAACACATAACAACACATAACAACACATAACAACACATAAGAAAACATAACAACACATAACAACACATAAGAACACATAACAACACATAAGAACACATAACAACACATAACAACACGTAAAAACACGTAACAACACGTAACAACACGTAAGAACACATAAAAACACATAAGAACACATAAGAACACATAAGAACACATAAGAACACATAAAAACACATAAGAACACATAAGAACACATAAAAACACATAAGAACACATAAGAACACATAAGAACACATAACAACACATAAGAACACATAAGAACACATAAAAACACATAAGAACACATAAGAACACATAAAAACACATAAGACCACATAAGAACACATAACAACACATAAAAACACATAAAAACACATAAAAACACATAACAACACATAAGAACACATAAAAACACATAAGAACACATAAAAACACATAAAAACACATAAGAACACGTAAGAACACGAAAGAACACGAAAGAACACGTAAAAACACGTAAGAACACGTAAAAACACGTAAAAACACGTAAGAACACATAAAAACACATAAGAACACATAAAAACACGTAAGAACACATAAAAACACATAAGAACACGTAAGAACACGTAAAAACACGTAAGAACACGTAAGAACACGTAAGAACACATAAAAACACATAAGAACACATAAGAACACATAAAAACACATAAGAACACATAAGAACACATAAAAACACATAAAAACACATAAAAACACATAAGAACACATAAGAACACATAAAAACACATAAGAACACATAAGAACACATACGAACACATAAAAACACATAAAAACACATAACAACACATAAAAACACATAAGAACACATAAAAACACGTAAGAACACATAAAAACACATAAGAACACATAAAAACACATAAGAACACATAAGAACACATAACAACACATAAAAACACATAAAAACACATAACAACACATAAAAACACATAAGAACACATAAGAACACATAAAAACACATAAGAACACATAAAAACACATAAAAACACATAAGAACACATAAGAACACATAAGAACACATAAAAACACATAAGAACACGTAAGAACACGTAAAAACACGTAAAAACACGTAAGAACACGAAAGAACACGTAAAAACACGTAAGAACACGTAAGAACACGTAAAAACACGTAAGAACACATAAAAACACATAAGAACACGTAAAAACACATAAGAACACGTAAAAACACGTAAGAACACGTAAGAACACATAAAAACACATAAGAACACATAAAAACACATAAGAACACATAAGAACACATAAAAACACATAAAAACACATAAAAACACATAAGACCACATAAAAACACATAAGAACACATAAAAACACATAAAAACACATAAAAACACATAAGAACACATAAAAACACATAAGAACACATAAAAACACATAAAAACACAAAAGAACACATAAGAACACATAAAAACACATAAAAACACATAAAAACACGTAAGAACACATAAAAACACATAAGAACACATAAAAACACATAAGAACACATAAGAACACATAAGAACACATAAAAACACATAAAAACACGTAAGAACACATAAAAACACATAACAACACATAAGAACACATAACAACACATAAGAACACATAAAAACACATAAAAACACATAAGAACACATAAAAACACATAAAAACACATAAAAACACATAAGAACACATAAGAACACATAACAACACATAAGAACACATAACAACACATAAGAAAACATAACAACACATAACAACACATAAGAACACATAACAACACATAAGAACACATAACAACACATAACAACACATAAGAACACATAACAACACATAAGAAAACATAACAACACATAACAACACATAACAACACATAACAACACATAAGAAAACATAACAACACATAACAACACATAAGAACACATAACAACACATAAGAACACATAACAACACATAACAACACGTAAAAACACGTAACAACACGTAACAACACGTAAGAACACATAAAAACACATAAGAACACATAAGAACACATAACAACACATAAGAACACATAAGAACACATAAGAACACATAAAAACACATAACAACACATAAGAACACATAAGAACACATAAGAACACATAGAACACATAAAACACATAAAACACATAAGAACACATAAAAACACATAACAACACATAAGAACACATAAGAACACATAAGAACACATAAAAACACATAAGAACACGTAAAAACACATAAGAACACATAAAAACACATAACAACACATAAGAACACGTAAGAACACGAAAGAACACGAAAGAACACATAACAACAACATAACAACACATAAGACACATAAAAACACATAAGAACACATAAAAACACATAAAAACACATAAGAACACATAAAAACACATAAGAACACATAAGAACACATAAGAACACATAAAAACACATAAGAACACATAAAAACACATAAAAACACATAAGAACACATAAAAACACATAAGAACACATAAGAACACATAACAACACATAACAACACATAAAGAACACATAAAAACACATAAGAACACATAAAAACACATAAAAACACAT
>NW_026870204.1:2500-32500 GCF_963584025.1 Labrus mixtus
TGGAAACGAAACGTCGAGCTAGTCGAAGAAGAAGCTGATTTTTCTTTGCACAGAATCACGCAGCTTCTTCTTCGTTTCAAAACGATGATTTTTATTTTTTCTTGGACTTGAAATTAAAACGTTAAGAAATAAAAGGATGGTTTGAACTCACGCTCTCTGGACTGGTTTTCTCCTCTTGCGTCCTGCATACATGACGGCTCTCTGCTTATATAAGCCTCCGATGAATCCCACGGAAAATAAAAACACGGAGCCTCTTTCCACAGCTACATGAAAACCAGCCACAGTATTCCCCGGTAATCCTGCAGATCAACACCGAGGACACATCCTCAGAAAACACCTGAGGAGATGAACCGAGAGCCAAAGAGGAGCCGAGGCCGAGGGGAGTGTGGAGCAGGACGTCCGCGTCCCGACGGGCCGCTCCGCTCAGGACTCAAAGTGTCGCAAATAAAGAAATAAAGGGAGAAGATGAAGTGACGCAGCAGAATCCGAGCAGGTAGAAAAAGGAGGACAAGTTAGAAAAAGAAGAGGCCAGTTGTTGTCCCATCGGCCTCACGGGAAGATGAACTTGTTCCAAGTAAAACGGCGATGTGGACTTTTCATCGTGATGATTAAAACGCGGATGAGATTATCGGAGAGACTCAGGATCAATCCTCCTCATCGTCCCTTCACAAAGATCAACATGAGAGCTGCACAGAACCGCAGGAGACGCGTCAACTATTTACATTTTAATAATCGACATCAGCGCTGCTCTTCAATTAGCGCCGGACCAGGAGGATGGAGGGGGGGGGGGGGGGGGGTGCAGCGGACGCGCGCATTCCACTGGCGGGCACGCCCGACACAGATTTCTGTCGGGGACGCGCTCCAGAAGCTTGCTGTGGAAATGACACAGGCATGCGCGGGCACGTGGGAGAGTCTCCTGGAAACACAGGCCGAGCGCGTCCACGCAGGGTCGTTCACGAGCGGGTCCCTGTGTCCAATCAGCGCTCAGGATGAGAGATGGAGGTTTGTGTTGAGTCCGCAGTGGCCCGTACTGAATGTGGGTCAGGGGTTAGACTTCTAAATTATGTAGCTGAATTCATTCCAACATTAAAAAGAGCTGTGAGGGTCCCAACCTGCACAGCGACCTTTGACCTCTGCTGCTCGTGCGCTGGGGAGTGAGAACAACGTGCAGAGTAGGCCAGGAAGCCTGAAGGCCTCCTCTGATTGGACAACACTGATCGAGGTTCCTTAGATACTTTAACTCTCACTGAAAGATGATCATGAAATATGTTGAGGAGAGGGATGACGTCACCGCCTGCTACTGCGCGCACACACACACACACACACACACACACACACACACACACACACACACACACAACTATTACTATTAACAATAATAATAATAATACTATTAATAATAAAAAATACTACTACTACTACTAATAATAATAACAATAATAATAATAATAATAATAACAATAATAATAATAATATCTTAATTTGTATCACACTTTAAAAAAAGGGTTTACAGAGTGCTTTGATGTGCAGAATTATTACAAAGCATGGGAAGCAAACAACATCAAAACGATGACGTACAAAATTAAAAAGGGTCTCAACTTGATAAAGAAAAAAATAGACAGTAAGGACACAGAGTTCTTTATTTAGACCGTTATTATCGACTACGGTGGCTGGGAAGTGCAAAACAAAATGACAAAGTGGGAAACACTTACATTTTGAAAAACAGATTTACAAGAAACACTTTAAACAATTGCTGAGACGAGTTTACAAGTGGAAGAACACTTCTCCCCAAAAACATTTACAAATGACAGATTGTTGACGGAAAAAGAATGTACCAAATACAGGAAGTGATTGAGTGAGGGGTCATTTTGTTTGTTTTGGTATCAGATGGATTTATTGATTTCTTTGTATCAAACCTGAAACATAATTCGGGTTAGACGACTTCCTGCTGCCGCTAAAGATGCTAACCACCGCAGCTAATAGGTCGAGTAATCAGTGTATCCTCGTGTGCTCTAAAAGCAGTATTAATATCTGTCCACACAGCCCTAATTACTGGTTAATATATTTATTATATTATTAATATTATATATTATTTACAGAATAAATAAACATGAGTACTTTAGATATTATAAATCAGAGGGGCCACACGGGGGGGGGGGGTGGTCGATCAGGTCGGATTGTTTGCACACAGAGATGAAACATCGTTGTTGTTTTGACATCAGGCAAAGACAGGCACGTCTACACGTTCAGATGTTCATACATACATCGAGTCACATGACCACCTCAGAGCCCTCAGGGTGCTGGAGACCCCCTCCACACCACATGAAGCACATGAAGAGGAAACTAGGCCAACATGCTTCAAGTCGACTGTACGTAAAGAACAGCTCTCCTCCAGATGACGTCATTTCACCGTCTAAACCTATCTAAACCTATCTACATCTATCTACATCTATCTACATCTATCTAAACCTATCTACATCTATCTACACCTATCTACACCTATCTACATCTATCTACATCTATCTACATCTATCTACACCTATCTACATCTATCTACACCTATCTACATCTATCTACATCTATCTACACCTATCTACACCTATCTACATCTATCTAAACCTATCTACATCTATCTACATCTATCTACATCTATCTACATCTATCTACACCTATCTACATCTATCTACACCTATCTACACCTATCTACATCTATCTAAACCTATCTACATCTATCTACATCTATCTACATCTATCTACATCTATCTACACCTATCTACATCTATCTACATCTATCTACACCTATCTACACCTATCTACATCTATCTACATCTATCTACATCTATCTACATCTATCTACATCTATCTACATCTATCTACACCTATCTACATCTATCTAAACCTATCTACATCTATCTACATCTATCTACATCTATCTACATCTATCTACACCTATCTACATCTATCTACATCTATCTACACCTATCTACACCTATCTACATCTATCTACACCTATCTACATCTATCTACATCTATCTACACCTATCTACATCTATCTACATCTATCTACACCTATCTACATCTATCTACATCTATCTACACCTATCTACATCTATCTACATCTATCTACACCTATCTACACCTATCTACATCTATCTAAACCTATCTACATCTATCTACATCTATCTACATCTATCTACATCTATCTACACCTATCTACATCTATCTACACCTATCTACATCTATCTACATCTATCTACACCTATCTACACCTATCTACATCTATCTAAACCTATCTACATCTATCTACATCTATCTACATCTATCTACATCTATCTACATCTATCTACATCTATCTACACCTATCTACACCTATCTACATCTATCTACATCTATCTACACCTATCTGCACCTATCTACATCTATCTACATCTATCTACATCTATCTACATCTATCTACATCTATCTACACCTATCTACATCTATCTACATCTATCTACATCTATCTACATCTATCTACATCTATCTAAACCTATCTACATCTATCTAAACCTATCTACATCTATCTACATCTATCTACATCTATCTAAACCTATCTACATCTATCTACATCTATCTAAACCTATCTACATCTATCTACATCTATCTACATCTATCTACATCTATCTACACCTATCTACATCTATCTAAACCTATCTACATCTATCTACATCTATCTACATCTATCTAAACCTATCTACATCTATCTACATCTATCTAAACCTATCTACATCTATCTAAACCTATCTACATCTATCTAAACCTATCTACATCTATCTACATCTATCTAAACCTATCTACATCTATCTAAACCTATCTACATCTATGTACATCTATCTACATCTATCTAAACCTATCTACATCTATCTACATCTATCTACATCTATCTAAACCTATCTACATCTATCTAAACCTATCTACATCTATCTACATCTATCTACATCTATCTACATCTATCTACATCTATCTACATCTATCTACACCTATCTACATCTATCTACACCTATCTACATCTATCTACATCTATCTAAACCTATCTACATCTATCTAAACCTATCTACATCTATCTACATCTATCTACATCTATCTACATCTATCTACATCTATCTACATCTATCTACACCTATCTACATCTATCTACACCTATCTACATCTATCTACATCTATCTAAACCTATCTACATCTATCTAAACCTATCTACATCTATCTACATCTATCTAAACCTATCTACATCTATCTACATCTATCTACATCTATCTACATCTATCTACATCTATCTACACCTATCTACATCTATCTAAACCTATCTACATCTATCTACATCTATCTACATCTATCTAAACCTATCTACATCTATCTACATCTATCTAAACCTATCTACATCTATCTACACCTATCTACATCTATCTACATCTATCTAAACCTATCTACATCTATCTAAACCTATCTACATCTATCTACATCTATCTAAACCTATCTACATCTATCTACATCTATCTACATCTATCTACATCTATCTACATCTATCTACACCTATCTACATCTATCTAAACCTATCTACATCTATCTACATCTATCTACATCTATCTAAACCTATCTACATCTATCTACATCTATCTAAACCTATCTACATCTATCTAAACCTATCTACATCTATCTAAACCTATCTACATCTATCTACATCTATCTACATCTATCTAAACCTATCTACATCTATCTACATCTATCTAAACCTATCTACATCTATCTAAACCTATCTACATCTATCTACATCTATCTACATCTATCTACATCTATCTACATCTATCTAAACCTATCTACATCTATCTACACCTATCTACATCTATCTAAACCTATCTACATCTATCTAAACCTATCTACATCTATCTACATCTATCTAAACGTATCTACATCTATCTACACCTATCTACATCTATCTACACCTATCTACATCTATCTACATCTATCTACATCTATCTACACCTATCTACATCTATCTACACCTATCTACATCTATCTACATCTATCTAAACGTATCTACATCTATCTACACCTATCTACATCTATCTACACCTATCTACATCTATCTACACCTATCTACATCTATCTACATCTATCTAAACCTATCTACATCTATCTAAACCTATCTACATCTATCTAAACCTATATACATCTATCTACATCTATCTACATCTATCTAAACCTATCTACATCTATCTACATCTATCTAAACCTATCTACATCTATCTAAACCTGTCTACATCTATCTACATCTATCTACATCTATCTACATCTATCTAAACCTATCTACATCTATCTACATCTATCTACATCTATCTACATCTATCTACATCTATCTAAACCTATCTACATCTATCTACATCTATCTACATCTATCTAAACCTATCTACATCTATCTACATCTATCTACATCTATCTAAACCTATCTACATCTATCTACATCTATCTAAACCTATCTACATCTATCTACATCTATCTACATCTATCTAAACCTATCTACATCTATCTACATCTATCTACATCTATCTAAACCTATCTACATCTATCTAAACCTATCTACATCTATCTACATCTATCTACATCTATCTACATCTATCTACACCTATCTACATCTATCTACATCTATCTACATCTATCTACACCTATCTACATCTATCTACACCTATCTACATCTATCTACATCTATCTAAACCTATCTACATCTATCTAAACCTATCTACATCTATCTACATCTATCTACATCTATCTAAACCTATCTACATCTATCTACATCTATCTACATCTATCTACACCTATCTACATCTATCTAAACCTATCTACATCTATCTACATCTATCTACATCTATCTAAACCTATCTACACCTATCTACATCTATCTAAACCTATATACATCTATCTACATCTATCTACATCTATCTACATCTATCTAAACCTATCTACATCTATCTACATCTATCTAAACCTATCTACATCTATCTAAACCTATCTACATCTATCTACATCTATCTACATCTATCTACATCTATCTACACCTATCTACATCTATCTAAACCTATCTACATCTATCTAAACCTATCTACATCTATCTACATCTATCTAAACGTATCTACATCTATCTACACCTATCTACATCTATCTACACCTATCTACATCTATCTACATCTATCTACATCTATCTACACTTATCTACATCTATCTACACCTATCTACATCTATCTACATCTATCTAAACGTATCTACATCTATCTACACCTATCTACATCTATCTACATCTATCTAAACCTATCTACATCTATCTAAACCTATCTACATCTATCTAAACCTATCTACATCTATCTAAACCTATCTACATCTATCTAAACCTATATACATCTATCTACATCTATCTACATCTATCTACATCTATCTAAACCTATCTACATCTATCTACATCTATCTAAACCTATCTACATCTATCTACATCTATCTACATCTATCTACATCTATCTACATCTATCTACACCTATCTACATCTATCTACACCTATCTACATCTATCTAAACCTATCTACATCTATCTACACCTATCTACATCTATCTACATCTATCTACATCTATCTAAACCTATCTACATCTATCTACACCTATCTACATCTATCTACATCAATCTACACCTATCTACATCTATCTACATCTATCTACATCTATCTAAACCTATCTACATCTATCTACACCTATCTACATCTATCTACATCTATCTAAACCTATCTACATCTATCTACATCTATCTAAACCTATCTACATCTATCTACATCTATCTAAACCTATCTACATCTATCTAAACCTATCTAAACCTATCTACATCTATCTACATCTATCTACACCTATCTAAACCTATCTACATCTATCTAAACCTATCTACATCTATCTAAACCTATCTACATCTATCTACATCTATCTAAACCTATCTACATCTATCTAAACCTATCTACATCTATCTACATCTATCTAAACCTATCTACATCTATCTAAACCTATCTACATCTATCTACATCTATCTACACCTATCTACATCTATCTACATCTATCTACACCTATCTACATCTATCTACATCTATCTACACCTATCTACATCTATCTACATCTATCTACATCTATCTACATCTATCTAAACCTATCTACATCTATCTACATCTATCTACATCTATCTAAACCTATCTAAACCTATCTACATCTATCTACATCTATCTACATCTATCTAAACCTATCTACATCTATCTACATCTATCTAAACCTATCTACATCTATCTACATCTATCTACATCTATCTAAACCTATCTACATCTATCTACATCTGTCTACATCTATCTAAACCTATCTACATCTATCTACATCTATCTAAACCTATCTACATCTATCTAAACCTATCTACATCTATCTACATCTATCTACATCTATCTACATCTATCTACACCTATCTACATCTATCTAAACATATCTACATCTATCTAAACCTATCTACATCTATCTACATCTATCTACATCTATCTAAACCTATCTACATCTATCTACATCTATCTACATCTATCTACACCTATCTACATCTATCTAAACCTATCTACATCTATCTACATCTATCTACATCTATCTAAACCTATCTACATCTATCTACATCTATCTAAACCTATCTACATCTATCTAAACCTATCTACATCTATCTAAACCTATATACATCTATCTACATCTATCTACATCTATCTACATCTATCTAAACCTATCTACATCTATCTACATCTATCTAAACCTATCTACATCTATCTAAACCTATCTACATCTATCTACATCTATCTACATCTATCTACATCTATCTAAACCTATCTACATCTATCTACACCTATCTACATCTATCTAAACCTATCTACATCTATCTAAACCTATCTACATCTATCTACATCTATCTAAACGTATCTACATCTATCTACACCTATCTACATCTATCTACACCTATCTACATCTATCTACATCTATCTACATCTATCTACACCTATCTACATCTATCTACACCTATCTACATCTATCTACATCTATCTAAACGTATCTACATCTATCTACACCTATCTACATCTATCTACACCTATCTACATCTATCTACATCTATCTAAACCTATCTACATCTATCTAAACCTATCTACATCTATCTAAACCTATCTACACCTATCTACATCTATCTACATCTATCTAAACCTATCTACATCTATCTAAACCTATCTACATCTATCTAAACCTATATACATCTATCTACATCTATCTACATCTATCTACATCTATCTAAACCTATCTACATCTATCTACATCTATCTAAACCTATCTACATCTATCTACATCTATCTACATCTATCTACATCTATCTACATCTATCTACACCTATCTACATCTATCTACACCTATCTACATCTATCTAAACCTATCTACATCTATCTACACCTATCTACATCTATCTACATCTATCTACATCTATCTAAACCTATCTACATCTATCTACACCTATCTACATCTATCTACATCAATCTACACCTATCTACATCTATCTACATCTATCTACATCTATCTAAACCTATCTACATCTATCTACACCTATCTACATCTATCTACATCTATCTAAACCTATCTACATCTATCTACATCTATCTAAACCTATCTACATCTATCTACATCTATCTACATCTATCTAAACCTATCTACATCTATCTAAACCTATCTAAACCTATCTACATCTATCTACATCTATCTACACCTATCTAAACCTATCTACATCTATCTAAACCTATCTACATCTATCTACATCTATCTAAACCTATCTACATCTATCTAAACCTATCTACATCTATCTACATCTATCTAAACCTATCTACATCTATCTAAACCTATCTACATCTATCTACATCTATCTACACCTATCTACATCTATCTACATCTATCTACACCTATCTACATCTATCTACATCTATCTACACCTATCTACATCTATCTACATCTATCTACATCTATCTACATCTATCTAAACCTATCTACATCTATCTACATCTATCTACATCTATCTAAACCTATCTAAACCTATCTACATCTATCTACATCTATCTACATCTATCTAAACCTATCTACATCTATCTACATCTATCTAAACCTATCTACATCTATCTACATCTATCTACATCTATCTAAACCTATCTACATCTATCTACATCTGTCTACATCTATCTAAACCTATCTACATCTATCTACATCTATCTAAACCTATCTACATCTATCTACATCTATCTACATCTATCTACATCTATCTAAACCTATCTACATCTATCTACATCTATCTACATCTATCTACATCTATCTAAACCTATCTACATCTATCTACACCTATCTAAACCTATCTACATCTATCTACATCTATCTACACCTATCTACATCTATCTACACCTATCTAAACCTATCTACATCTATCTACATCTATCTAAACCTATCTAAACCTATCTACATCTATCTACATCTATCTACATCTATCTAAACCTATCTACATCTATCTACAGCTATCTAAACCTATCTACATCTATCTACATCTATCTACATCTATCTACATCTATCTACATCTATCTAAACCTATCTACATCTATCTACATCTATCTACATCTATCTAAACCTATCTACATCTATCTACAGCTATCTAAACCTATCTACATCTATCTACATCTATCTACATCTATCTACACCTATCTACATCTATCTACACCTATCTACATCTATCTACATCTATCTAAACCTATCTACATCTATCTACATCTATCTAAACCTATCTACATCTATCTACCCCTATCTACAGCTATCTACATCTATCTAAACCTATCTACATCTATCTACATCTATCTACAGCTTTCTAAACCTATCTACATCTATCTACATCTATCTACATCTATCTACATCTATCTACATCTATCTAAACCTATCTACAACTATCTACAGCTATCTAAACCTATCTACATCTATCTACATCTATCTACATCTATCTACATCTATCTACATCTATCTAAACCTATCTACATCTATCTACATCTATCTAAACCTATCTACATCTATCTACCCCTATCTACAGCTATCTACATCTATCTAAACCTATCTACATCTATCTACATCTATCTACATCTATCTACACCTATCTACATCTATCTACACCTATCTACATCTATCTAAACCTATCTACATCTATCTACCCCTATATACATCTATCTACATCTATCTAAACCTATCTACATCTATCTACCCCTATCTACACCTATCTACATCTATCTATACCTATCTACATCTATCTACATCTATCTAAACCTATCTAAACCTATCTACATCTATCTACATCTATCTACATCTATCTACACCTATCTACATCTATCTACACCTATCTACATCTATCTAAACCTATCTACAGCTATCTACACCTATATACATCTATCTACATCTATCTAAACCTATCTACATCTATCTACCCCTATCTACACCTATCTACATCTATCTATACCTATCTACATCTATCTACATCTATCTAAACCTATCTAAACCTATCTACATCTATCTACATCTATCTACATCTATCTAAACCTATCTACATCTATCTACATCTATCTAAACCTATCTAAACCTATCTACATCTATCTACATCTATCTACATCTATCTACACCTATCTACATCTATCTACATCTATCTACATCTATCTACACCTATCTACATCTATCTACATCTATCTACATCTATCTACACCTATCTACTTCTATCTAAACCTATCTACACCTATCTACATCTATCTAAACCTATCTACATCTATCTAAACCTATCTACATCTATCTACATCTATCTAAACCTATCTACATCTATCTACATCTATCTACATCTATCTACATCTATCTAAACCTATCTACATCCATCTACATCTATCTAAACCTATCTAAACCTATCTACATCTATCTAAACCTATCTACATCTATCTAAACCTATCTACATCTATCTACATCTATCTACATATATCTACACCTTTCTAAACCTATCTACCCCTATCTACATCTATCTACATCTATCTAAACCTATCTACATCTATCTACACCTATCTACATCTATCTACATCTATCTAAACCTATCTACAACTATCTACATCTATCTACATCTATCTAAACCTATCTACATCTATCTAAACCTATCTACATCTATCTAAACCTATCTACATCTATCTACATCTATCTACATCTATCTAAACCTATCTACATCTATCTACATCTATCTACATCTATCTACATCTATCTACATCTATCTAAACCTATCTACATCTATCTACACCTATCTAAACCTATCTACATCTATCTACATCTATCTAAACCTATCTACATCTATCTACATCTATCTAAACCTATCTACATCTATCTAAACCTATCTATATCTATCTAAACCTATCTACATCTATCTACATCTATCTACATCTATCTAAACCTATCTACATCTATCTACATCTATCTACATCTATCTACATCTATCTAAACCTATCTACATCTATCTAAACCTATCTAAACCGATCTACATCTATCTACATCTATCTACATCTATCTACACCTATCTACATCTATCTACATCTATCTACATCTATCTAAACCTATCTACACCTATCTACATCTATCTAAACCTATCTAAACCTATCTACATCTATCTACATCTATCTACATCTATCTACACCTATCTACATCTATCTACATCTATCTACATCTATCTAAACCTATCTACACCTATCTACATCTATCTAAACCTATCTACACCTATCTACATCTATCTAAACCGATCTACATCTATCTACATCTATCTACATCTATCTACACCTATCTACATCTATCTACATCTATCTACATCTATCTAAACCTATCTACACCTATCTACATCTATCTAAACCTATCTAAACCGATCTACATCTATCTACATCTATCTACATCTATCTACACCTATCTACATCTATCTACATCTATCTACATCTATCTAAACCTATCTACATCTATCTAAACCTATCTACATCTATCTAAACCTATCTACATCTATCTACATCTATCTACATCTATCTACATCTATCTACATCTATCTAAACCTATCTACATCTATCTACATCTATCTAAACCTATCTACATCTATCTAAACCTATCTACATCTATCTAAACCTATCTACATCTATCTACATCTATCTAAACCTATCTACATCTATCTAAAACTATCGAAACCTATCTACATCTATCTACATCTATCTACTTCTATCTACACCTATCTACATCTATCTACATCTATCTACATCTATCTAAACCTATCTACATCTATCTACATCTATCTACATCTATCTACACATATCTACATCTATCTACATCTATCTACATCTATCTACATCTATCTAAACCTATCTACATCTATCTACATCTATCTAAACCTATCTACATCTATCTAAACCTATCTAAACCTATCTACACCTATCTACATCTATCTACATCTATCTACACCTATCTACATCTATCTACATCTATCTACATCTATCTACATCTATCTACATCTATCTACACCTATCTACATCTATCTAAACCTATCTACATCTATCTAAACCTATCTACATCTATCTACATCTATCTAAACCTATCTAAACCTATCTACATCTATCTACATCTATCTACATCTATCTACACCTATCTACATCTATCTACATCTATCTACATCTATCTACACCTATCTACATCTATCTACATCTATCTACATCTATCTACACCTATCTACTTCTATCTAAACCTATCTACACCTATCTACATCTATCTAAACCTATCTACATCTATCTAAACCTATCTACATCTATCTACATCTATCTAAACCTATCTACATCTATCTACATCTATCTACATCTATCTACATCTATCTAAACCTATCTAAACCTATCTACATCTATCTAAACCTATCTACATCTATCTACACCTATCTAAACCTATCTACATCTATCTACATCTATCTACATCTATCTAAACCTATCTACATCTATCTACATCTATCTACATATATCTACACCTTTCTAAACCTATCTACATCTATCTACATCTATCTACATCTATCTACATCTATCTACACCTATCTAAACCTATCTACACCTATCTACATCTATCTAAACCTATCTACATCTATCTAAACCTATCTACATCTATCTACATCTATCTACATCTATCTACATCTATCTAAACCTATCTACATCTATCTACATCTATCTAAACCTATCTAAACCTATCTACATCTATCTAAACCTATCTACATCTATCTACACCTATCTAAACCTATCTACATCTATCTACATCTATCTACATCTATCTAAACCTATCTACATCTATCTACATCTATCTACATATATCTACACCTTTCTAAACCTATCTACCCCTATCTACATCTATCTACATCTATCTACACATATCTACATCTATCTAAACCTATCTACATCTATCTACACCTATCTACATCTATCTACATCTATCTAAACCTATCTACATCTATCTAAACCTATCTACATCTATCTACATCTATCTACATCTATCTAAACCTATCTACATCTATCTACATCTATCTACATATATCTACACCTTTCTAAACCTATCTACCCCTATCTACATCTATCTAAATCTATCTACACATATCTACATCTATCTAAACCTATCTACATCTATCTACACCTATCTACATCTATCTACATCTATCTAAACCTATCTACATCTATCTACATCTATCTACATCTATCTACATCTATCTACATATATCTACACCTTTCTAAACCTATCTACCCCTATCTACATCTATCTACATCTATCTACACATATCTACATCTATCTAAACCTATCTACATCTATCTACACCTATCTACATCTATCTACATCTATCTAAACCTATCTACATCTATCTAAACCTATCTACATCTATCTACATCTATCTACATCTATCTAAACCTATCTACATCTATCTACATCTATCTACATCTATCTACATCTATCTAAACCTATCTACATCTATCTAAACCTATCTAAACCTATCTACATCTATCTACATCTATCTACATCTATCTACACCTATCTACATCTATCTACATCTATCTAAACCTATCTAAACCTATCTACATCTATCTACATCTATCTACATCTATCTAAACCTATCTACATCTATCTAAACCTATCTACATCTATCTAAACCTATCTACATCTATCTACATCTATCTACATCTATCTACATCTATCTACATCTATCTAAACCTATCTACATCTATCTACATCTATCTAAACCTATCTACATCTATCTAAACCTATCTACATCTATCTACATCTATCTACATCTATCTAAACCTATCTGCATCTATCTACATCTATCTACATCTATCTAAACCTATCTACATCTATCTAAACCTATCTAAACCTATCTACATCTATCTACATCTATCTACATCTATCTACACCTATCTACACCTATCTACATCTATCTACATCTATCTAAACCTATCTACATCTATCTACATCTATCTACATCTATCTACACCTATCTACATCTATCTACATCTATCTACATCTATCTACATCTATCTACACCTATCTACATCTATCTACATCTATCTAAACCTATCTACATCTATCTAAACCTATCTAAACCTATCTACACCTATCTACATCTATCTACATCTATCTACACCTATCTACATCTATCTACATCTATCTACATCTATCTACATCTATCTACACCTATCTACATCTATCTAAACCTATCTACATCTATCTAAACCTATCTACATCTATCTACATCTATCTAAACCTATCTACATCTATCTACATCTATCTACATCTATCTACACCTATCTACATCTATCTACATCTATCTACACCTATCTACATCTATCTACATCTATCTACATCTATCTACATCTATCTACATCTATCTACACCTATCTACATCTATCTACATCTATCTACATCTATCTACACCTATCTACTTCTATCTAAACCTATCTACACCTATCTACATCTATCTAAACCTATCTACATCTATCTAAACCTATCTACATCTATCTACATCTATCTAAACCTATCTACATCTATCTACATCTATCTACACCTATCTACTTCTATCTAAACCTATCTACACCTATCTACATCTATCTAAACCTATCTACATCTATCTAAACCTATCTACATCTATCTACATCTATCTAAACCTATCTACATCTATCTACATCTATCTACATCTATCTACTTCTATCTAAACCTATCTACACCTATCTACATCTATCTAAACCTATCTACATCTATCTAAACCTATCTACATCTATCTACATCTATCTAAACCTATCTACATCTATCTACATCTATCTACATCTATCTAAACCTATCTACATCTATCTACATCTATCTAAACCTATCTACATCTATCTACATCTATCTACATCTATCTAAACCTATCTACATCTATCTACATCTATCTACATCTATCTACATCTATCTACATCTATCTACACCTATCTACATCTATCTACATCTATCTACATCTATCTACATCTATCTACATCTATCTACACCTATCTACATCTATCTACATCTATCTACATCTATCTACATCTATCTAAACCTATTTAAACCTATCTACATCTATCTAAACCTATTTAAACCTATCTACATCTATCTAAACCTATCTACATCTATCTACATCTATCTACATCTATCTACATCTATCTACACCTATCTAAACCTATCTACATCTATCTACATCTATCTACATCTATCTAAACCTATCTACATCTATCTACATATATCTACACCTATCTACATCTATCTACATCTATCTACATCTATCTACACCTATCTAAACCTATCTACATCTATCTACATCTATCTAAACCTATCTAAACCTATCTAAACCTATCTACATCTATCTAAACCTATCTACATCTATCTACACCTATCTAAACCTATCTACATCTATCTACATCTATCTACATCTATCTAAACCTATCTACATCTATCTAAACCTATCTACATCTATCTACATCTATCTACATCTATCTAAACCTATCTACATCTATCTAAACCTATCTACATCTATCTACATCTATCTACATCTATCTACATCTATCTAAACCTATCTACATCTATCTAAACCTATCTACATCTATCTACATCTATCTACATCTATCTAAACCTATCTACATCTATCTAAACCTATCTACATCTATCTACATCTATCTACATCTATCTAAACCTATCTACATCTATCTAAACCTATCTACATCTATCTACATCTATCTAAACCTATCTAAACCTATCTACATCTATCTAAACCTATCTACATCTATCTACATCTATCTACACCTATCTACATCTATCTAAACCTATCTACATCTATCTACATCTATCTACATCTATCTACACCTATCTAAACCTATCTACATCTATCTAAACCTATCTACACCTATCTAAACCTATCTACACCTATCTAAACCTATCTACATCTATCTACATCTATCTACATCTATCTACATCTATCTACACCTATCTACATCTATCTACATCTATCTAAACCTATCTACATCTATCTAAACCTATCTACACCTATCTACACCTATCTACATCTATCTACATCTATCTACATCTATCTACATCTATCTACATATATCTACACCTATCTACATCTATCTAAACCTATCTACATCTATCTACATCTATCTACACCTATCTACATCTATCTACATCTATCTACATCTATCTACACCTATCTACATCTATCTACATCTATCTACACCTATCTACATCTATCTACACCTATCTACATCTATCTACATCTATCTACATCTATCTACACCTATCTACTTCTATCTACATCTATCTACATCTATCTACACCTATCTACATCTATCTACACCTATCTACATCTATCTACATCTATCTACATCTATCTAAACCTATCTACATCTATCTACATCTATCTACACCTATCTACATCTATCTACACCTATCTACATCTATCTACATCTATCTACATCTATCTACATATATCTACACCTATCTACATCTATCTAAACCTATCTACATCTATCTACACCTATCTACATCTATCTACATCTATCTACATCTATCTACATCTATCTAAACCTATCTACATCTATCTACATCTATCTACATCTATCTAAACCTATCTACATCTATCTACATCTATCTACATCTATCTACACCTATCTACATCTATCTAAACCTATCTACATCTATCTACACCTATCTACACCTATCTACATCTATCTACATCTATCTACACCTATCTACATCTATCTACATCTATCTACATATATCTACACCTATCTACATCTATCTACACCTATCTACATCTATCTACATCTATCTACACCTATCTACATCTATCTACATCTATCTACATCTATCTACATCTATCTACACCTATCTACATCTATCTACATCTATCTACATATATCTACACCTATCTACATCTATCTACACCTATCTACATCTATCTACATCTATCTACACCTATCTACATCTATCTACATCTATCTACATCTATCTACATCTATCTACATATATCTACACCTATCTACATCTATCTACATCTATCTACATCTATCTACATCTATCTACATCTATCTACACCTATCTACATCTATCTACACCTATCTACACCTATCTACATCTATCTACACCTATCTACATCTATCTACATCTATCTACATCTATCTACATCTATCTACATATATCTACACCTATCTACATCTATCTACATCTATCTACACCTATCTACATCTATCTACATCTATCTACATCTATCTACATCTATCTACATCTATCTACACCTATCTACATCTATCTACACCTATCTACACCTATCTACATCTATCTACACCTATCTACATCTATCTACATCTATCTACATCTATCTACATATATCTACACCTATCTACATCTATCTACATCTATCTAAACCTATCTACATCTATCTACATCTATCTACATCTATCTACATATATCTAAACCTATCTACATCTATCTACATCTATCTACACCTATCTACATCTATCTACATCTATCTACACCTATCTACATCTATCTACATCTATCTACACCTATCTACATCTATCTACATCTATCTACACCTATCTACATCTATCTACACCTATCTACATCTATCTAAACCTATCTACATCTATCTACATCTATCTACACCTATCTACATCTATCTACACCTATCTACATCTATCTACATCTATCTACATATATCTACACCTATCTACATCTATCTACATCTATCTACACCTATCTACATCTATCTACACCTATCTACATCTATCTAAACCTATCTACATCTATCTACACCTATCTACACCTATCTACATCTATCTACATCTATCTACATATATCTACACCTATCTACATCTATCTACACCTATCTACATCTATCTACACCTATCTACATCTATCTAAATCTATCTACATCTATCTACATCTATCTACACCTATCTAAATCTATCTACACCTATCTAAATCTATCTACACCTATCTACATCTACATATATCTACACCTATCTAAATCTATCTACACCTATCTAAATCTATCTACACCTATCTACATCTACAGTGGGTACGGAAAGTATTCAGACCCCTTTACATTTTTCACTCTTTGTTTCATTGCAGCCATTTGCTAAAATCAAAAAAGTTCATTTTATTCTCATTAATGTACACTCAGCACCCCATCTTGACAGAAAAAAAACAGAAATGTAGAAAGTTTTGTAAATTTATTAAAAAAGAAAAACTGAAATATCACATGGTCATAAGTATTCAGACCCTTTGCTCAGTATTGAGTAGAAGCATTCTTTTGAGCTAGTACAGCCACGAGTCTTCTTGGGAATGATGCAACAAGTTTTTCACACCTGGATTTGGGATCCTCTGCCATTCTTCCTTGCAGATCCTCTCCAGTTCCGTCAGGTTGGATGATGAACGTTGGTGGACAGCCATTTTCAGGTCTCTCCAGAGATGCTCAATTGGGTTTAGGTCAGGGCTCTGGCTGGGCCAGTCAAGAATGGTCACAGAGTTGTTCCGAAGCCACTCCTTTGTTATTTTAGCTGTGTGCTTAGGGTCATTGTCTTGTTGGAAGGTGAACCTTCGGCCCAGTCTGAGGTCCTGAGCACTCTGGAAGAGGTTTTCTTCCAGGATATCTCTGTACTTGGCCGCATTCATCTTTCCTTCAATTGCAACCAGTCGTCCTGTCCCTGCAGCTGAAAAACACCCCCATAGCATGATGCTGCCACCACCATGTTTCACTGTTGGGATTGTATTGGGCAGGTGATGAGCAGTGCCTGGTTTTCTCCACACATACCGCTTAGAATTAAAGCCAAAAAGTTCAATCCTGGTCTCATCAGCCCAGAGAAACGTCTTTCTCATAGTCTGGGAGTCCTTCATGTGTTTTTTGGCAAACTCTATGCGGGCTTTCATATGTCTTGCACTGAGGAGAGGCTTCCGTCGGGCCACTCTGCCATAAAGCCCCGACTGGTGGAGGGCTGCAGTGATAGATGACTTTGTGGAACTTTCTCCCATCTCCCTACTGCATCTCTGGAGCTCAGCCACAGTGATCTTTGGGTTCTTCTTTACCTCTCTCACCAAGGCTCTTCTCCCACGATTGCTCAGTTTGGCTGGACGGCCAGGTCTAGGAAGAGTTCTGGTCGTCCCAAACTTCTTCCATTTAAGGATTATGGAGGCCACTGTGCTCTTAGGAACCTTGAGTGCTGCAGAAATTATTTTGTAACCTTGGCCAGATCTGTGCCTTGCCACAATTCTGTCTCCGAGCTCCTTGGGCAGTTCCTTCGACCTCATGATTCTCATTTGCTCTGACATGCACTGTGAGCTGTAAGGTCTTATATAGACAGGTGTGTGCCTTTCCTAATCAAGTCCAATCAGTTTAATTAAACACAGCTGGACTCCAATGAAGGAACCTATCTACATCTATCTACATCTATCTACATCTATCTACATCTATCTAAACCTATCTACATCTATCTACATCTATCTACATCTATCTACACCTATCTACATCTATCTACATCTATCTACATCTATCTACACCTATCTACACCTATCTACATCTATCTACATCTATCTACACCTATCTAAACCTATCTACATCTATCTAAACCTATCTACATCTATCTACATCTATCTACATCTATCTACATCTATCTAAACCTATCTACATCTATCTACATCTATCTAAACCTATCTACATCTATCTACATCTATCTACATCTATCTACATCTATCTACATCTATCTACATTCTGTGGGCCCTCTGCTGGCCCTCTGCTGGCCCTCTGTGGGCCCTCTGCTGGCCCTCTGCTGGCCTTCTGTGGGCCCTCTGCTGGCCCTCTGCTGGCCTTCTGTGGGCCCTCTGCTGGCCTTCTGTGGGCCCTCTGCTGGCCTTCTGTGGGCCCTCTGCTGGCCCTCTGCTGGCCTTCTGTGGGCCCTCTGTTGGCCCTCTGTGGGCCCTCTGTGGGCCCTCTGCTGGCCCTCTGCTGGCCCCCAGGTGGCACCCTGACATTCCCAACTTATGATGAAGGACAAGCCAATAGTGTGTACCGTACCGAACTGGACTGAAACGTGGCTCTTGTGTCAGGACGGCTGAATGAAGGACTTTTGTTAAGGTGTCACTCAAATAATACAGAAAAAGTAAACTGTTCCCATTATCCCCTTCTTTTGTCTGTGACTCTACTGAGGCTCTTTTTAATTCAGATGTAAAATCTCTGTTATTCTTTTGTTTCTGGTAAAAAAAAAAAGTGTATCTTGCTCCGTTGGTCTGCTCCACAGATCCCAACTGTTGATATGTGGATTTCACAAATTGCAGCCTTACTCCCTTTGACTCATGACCTCAGTCATAAAACTGAAGAATGCTGGAGACTGTGGAAGGATTCTTTCCTTCAGAGACTCTGAAGCAGTCGCCCTGCAAGACACTGTGGAACTTCAACTGCAAACCTGTCTGTGCCACTCATTTATTTTCTGCTTCATTTACACTGTTACTATTTTTGTGTGAATACTCGTCTATATCTATGTATACAAATATTTTAGTTTTTCTCTGTGATATTTCTGATTCTCAGCATCTGTTAGTTTGGGGTTTTTGTTTAGTTTATTTTCAGTTTTGTTCTTATTGTTTGTTTCCTCTCTAAATTGAAAAAAAATAATAATACAGAAAAAAACAGGAAATGACATCAGAAGGAATAACCACATTACACCAGAGCAGATCATGACACTAGTGCTGTTCTTATGTTTGAGTAGAGGGCGCCCTCTAGTGGAGAAACAGCTAAACAGCTCTGAAGCATATTACAGTTTCTCTTATTTTGTTCAAACAGGAAAGAGAAAGTTCTTCAAACTTAAAGCTCCTGTTTGAACTCTGAGACTCACATGTAACATTTGACCTTTTACAGTCAGTATTAAATCACAGCAGGGATTCGTCCAGAAAATTAACCTAATTAGTTTAAACTATCGTGAATTAAATAAACCCAAAAATGAATACATTTAACCCAACACAGCTTATCCCAGTACTTATTTTATATTTGTTTGTGAAATCCCCCAAAATAATGTAACCCTACACGGAGCGTTACGACACCAAACAATTTAATTATAACAAAAATATCCCTTTAATGAATCCCTTTGTAACTCCAAAATAAACTAAAAGTCCCCAACAAACGAAATATACAATAATATAATATACAATAATATAATATACATTAATATAATATACAATAATATAATATACATTAATATAATATACATTAATATAATATACAATAATATAATATACAATAATATAATATACATTAATATAATATACAATAATATAATATACATTAATATAATATACAATAATATAATATACAATATACAACCCCGAAAATTAGACTGAATTGTCTTTTTATCTCTTTTTAAAGTCCAACGAAAATAACCCACCGATGTGGCTGTTCGCTCCTCCGAAACGTTTTTCTCATAAAAAAAAAAGAAAAAAAAAGTCATCCAACAAAAGAATGAACTGGTCGATGGTCGCTGGTCGATGGTCGATGGTCGCTGGTCGATGGTCGATGGTCGCTGGTCGATGGTCGCTGGTCGATGGTCGCTGGTCGCTGGTCGATGGTTGATGGTCGCTGGTCGATGGTCGCTGGTCGATGGTTGATGGTCGCTGGTCGATGGTCGCTGGTCGATGGTCGCTGGTCGCTGGTCGATGGTCGCTGGTCGCTGGTCGATGGTTGATGGTCGCTGGTCGATGGTACACCAGAACGAAAAAAGAAACGATCTCACCAAAATCCAGGCAGAAAGAATAATCCGGTCAGTCGGACCTCCATTGTTCCAGCCCGACTTCACGTATCTGAACGCGGGTGAGGAGGCCACTGTACCCCCCCCCCCCCCCCGCAGCCCTCATTCCTCCATTCATACCCTGAATAATGAGAGGGGGGGGGGCTCCTCACTGTGAGAGCTAACCACTGTACCCCCCCCCCCCCCCCCCGCAGCCCTCATTCCTCCATTCATACCCTGAATAATGAGAGGGGGGGGGGGGGGGGGGCTCCTCACTGTGAGAGCTAACCACTGTACCCCCCCCCCTCCCCCCCCGCAGCCCTCATTCCTCCATTCATACCCTGAATAATGAGAGGGGGGGGGGCTCCTCACTGTGAGAGCTAACCACTGTACCCCCCCCCCCCCCCCCGCAGCCCTCATTCCTCCATTCATACCCTGAATAATGAGAGGGGGGGGGGGGCTCCTCACTGTGAGAGCTAACCACTGTACCCCCCCCCCCCCCCCCGCAGCCCTCATTCCTCCATTCATACCCTGAATAATGAGAGGGGGGGGGCTCCTCACTGTGAGAGCTAACCACTGTACCCCCCCCCCCCCTGCAGCCCTCATTCCTCCATTCATACCCTGAATAATGAGAGGGGGGGGGGGGGGGGTACAGTGGTTAGCTCTCACAGTGAGGAGCCCCCCCCCCCTGCAGCCCTCATTCCTCCATTCATAGCCTGAATAATGAGAGGGGGGGGGGGGGGGCTCCTCACTGTGAGAGCTAACCACTGTACCCCCCCCCCCCCTGCAGCCCTCATTCCTCCATTCCATACCCTGAATAATGAGAGGGGGGGGGCCGGCTCCTCACTGTGAGAGCTAACCACTGTACCCCCCCCCCCCCCCTCCCCCCCGCAGCCCTCATTCCTCCATTCATACCCTGAATAATGAGAGGGGGGGGGCCGGCTCCTCACTGTGAGAGCTAACCACTGTACCCCCCCCCCCCCTGCAGCCCTCATTCCTCCATTCATACCCTGAATAATGAGAGGGGGGGGCTCCTCACTGTGAGAGCTAACCACTGTACCGCCCCCCCTCCCCCCGCAGCCCTCATTCCTCCATTCATACCCTGAATAATGAGAGGGGGGGGCTCCTCACTGTGAGAGCTAACCACTGTACCCCCCCCCCCCCTGCAGCCCTCATTCTTCCATTCATACCCTGAATAATGAGAGGGGGGGGGGGGGGGGGCTCCTCACTGTGAGAGCTAACCACTGTACCCCCCCCCCCCCCCGCAGCCCTCATTCCTCCATTCATACCCTGAATAATGAGAGGTGGGGGGGGGGGGGGCTCCTCACTGTGAGAGCTAACCACTGTACCCCCCCCCCCCCCCCCCCCGCAGCCCTCATTCCTCCATTCATACCCTGAATAATGAGAGGGGGGGGGGGGGGTACAGTGGTTAGCTCTCACAGTGAGGAGCCCCCCCCCCCCCCGCAGCCCTCATTCCTCCATTCATACCCTGAATAATGAGAGGGGGGGGGGGGGGGGGGGGCTCCTCACTGTGAGAGCTAACCACTGTACCCCCCCCCCCCCCCCCGCAGCCCTCATTCCTCCATTCATACCCTGAATAATGAGAGGGGGGGGGGGGCTCCTCACTGTGAGAGCTAACCACTGTACCCCCCCCCCCCCCCCCCCCCCCGCAGCCCTCATTCCTCCATTCATACCCTGAATAATGAGAGGGGGGGGGGCTCCTCACTGTGAGAGCTAACCACTGTACCCCCCCCCCCTCCCCCCCGCAGCCCTCATTCCTCCATTCATAGCCTGAATAATGAGAGGGGGGGGGGACAAACAGTGTTGAATAAAGTTTCTCAGATTAATAAACACAAACACAGTTTTTTATTTTTTAAATCATTGCACAAATGTTTTTATGAAAAGTGAAGTAGACACGTGATGGTTATGTGTTCGACAGGATATAGAAACAATAACTACATGTGAGTAAATAAACGTTTACATGAAGATCAATAGTTGAGAATTTTTTGTCTTTTTGTTGCTATGGTTACAGAAATATGGCTCTCATGAAGGCACACGTTAGCTTGAACACGTGGACGCGGCGGCGAGTCGGAGGAACAATCCAACGAGCGGCGAGGGAAACATCGACACGATGACTTTACTGAACATCAGAACGTTATAAAAACACGTTTAAAGACGTTCGTTCAGCCTCTCGCCGTTTAACTGGACCATCGAGCGCTCTCATCACTCAACAAGACCAATCAGAACGCAGGACGCAGAAGAGTCCCGGACCGTCTGATCAAATGTTTTCAAAATAAAGCGATGAGGTGAAATACTGAGTGAAGCTGCCGTGGTCACGCTGCTCTCTGTGATGTCACAAACATCAGCTGGTTAAAGGAGCCCGAGCCGCCTGAGAGGCACGCATAGAAACACAGCGGAGTAGATATGATCACTCGAATCTGTTTTTAAAACGAGAGAAACGTTTCCGTCTCTACTGAGACACAGTAAGCATAGCGAGAGGTCAACGCTGAAGAGAGAGATTCAAGATGGCGTCACGCTCTTTAAAGGCACTCAGGAATAAAACGACCCGCAGACATGACGAGCTGCTCTGGATCAGTGTAAGAGTGTAAGTTCTAGAAACACCAGCTCTATAATTTAACCCTCAGGCATCAGTTTCATTTACAACCCTCTTCAGTCACTAAGGACAAAAATGTCCACTTCCAAAAAAATATTGAATAATTATCAGGAATTTAACCCTTTAAATGCCAGTTTGATTACATGATTCTGGCATTTAAAGGGTTAAATTCCTGATAATGATTGAATGTTTGTTAGTTTTGAGCAGGGCTGAAGTTGTTTAAGAGATTTATGCAGAAAAAAGTAGAAAAAAAAATCAATCTGTTCTATTTTTATATCAGTTTTTTGGAAGTGGACATTTTTGTCCTCAGTGACTTCAGAGGGTCGTAAACATGTTTCAGTGTTCTATTGATCTATTAAAACGAGAGACTTTCTTATAAAACATGTGTGCCATATGTACTAACAGACAAAATGATGGACAGATGAAGAGGAGACATTTGACCAAATGGACAGAAATGTCCATAATGATGCATGAGGGTTAAGATGTTTTTTTATAACCAGCTGTGTAAACGTGTTCTGTTTGGACGGCTCAGGTAAAATAACATCTGGATTAAAGGTCGACCTCCAGCTGTGAATAACCAGCGAGGACCTGGAGGTCAGCCTACAGCCAGTAGGCTGACAGTATGAAGAACATCCTGGTACTGAAGAGACGTTTAGGAGAAGGTGTTCCTCAGAGCTCTTATCTAAGATTTCATTTGTTTGTTTTTTTAACTTTAGCAGCTGGAGTAAAAAGATGCATTTCTATGTTTGTTATTAAACTCTGAACAGTCTTTGGTCTACGTCTCAGGAAGTTCCCGTCCCATTCAGGAGAGACGTTACCCCCCCCCAAAAAAAAAAAACCCACACCATGTGGAGCCGGTTCAGGACCACTAAGATCAGCGTCCTCTTCCTGGACTCTGCAGGAGAGAGGGATGAAGACTGAAACATGCTCCAGCTGCAACAGGAACACTTGAGGGGGCGTGGCTAAATAAGAAAGGAGAGAAAATGCGTGTCGGCCTAACGGCGTCCGTCAGGGCGTTTAGTAGCATGCAGGAGGTCGACCTTTAAGGAGCATGGGGGGACGGTCTAAGATTTTCTCAGATTCTGGTTCTAAGTTCTGATGTCTTCTGAAACATCTCCTCTGAGTGACTCTGGTTAAAACATTTATCACGAGCTGATGAGATTTACGGGTGTTTGCAGCGTCATTACGTTATATTTATAAACAGGAAACAGCGAGAAGGACTTCCTGTTTCATCTCTGAGTAACTTTAAACATGTCTCGACCTCTTTTCTTTACACAGACTTTTATAAACACTTCGAGAGAGCGTCTCCACTCTTTTAGTCCACTTGGTAAATAATCGGCGCTCCTCGTCGGAATTCGGCGCCATGACAACGACGGCGAGTTTCCCTTTAAAACGAGTTTCTTTGGCTTTTTGGATGAGCGACCGTCTCTCAGCTGGCTCTCGCTCCGTCCTGATAAATGCACTTGTGGCTTTTTAGACTTCATTATGAATAAAGTGAATCTTTAAAAAACAACAAAAAACAACAACAACAAAAAAACAACAACAACAACAACAAAACAACAACAACAACAACAACAACAGGACGAAATACAAACGGATATAAAATGACCACGAGCGGGGGCGCCCGTGATGAAGCTCTGATACAGGCGATTATACTGGTTTTTTTCTGTCTTCTGCACTTCCTGGATGCGTTGCTATAGAAACGAGACTTCACTGCGGCGGGTACACGGCCACGTCTCGAGCCCGTGGCGTCCAGCGGCGAGGCGTTCATCCTGCTGAAGAGAGCGGAGAGGACAGAGGGGTTAACAGAGTTCTTCTTCTGATGGATATTAAAGGATTTCTAGGAGAAGTTGTTCAACTCACAGTGGAACATGTTGACTTGTGGCGTCTGTGGCGGTCCAGGTAGTGCTGAATGTTGAGTGCGTGCTCGGAGGATGACGACGTGTTGGGCTGCGCCGTCAGCGGGCTGATGTCGACGCTCTCCTGGTCGATGGCGGACGTTCCCACCACCGGCTCGCTGTGGCTCCACTGGAAGTAGCAGGAGCCCTGTGGAGGACTCTGATCCAGAGTCCCCTCGACCCCCCTCAGGCCTGCAGACCCGGCTAGAGACAGGGCGGCGCCCCCTGCTGGACTGGAGGAAAAGTTCTGGTTGAACATGCAGCTGCTTTGAGCGGCCGCCTGTCCGCACGCCAACCCCCCCTGCTGAACATGGCTCAGTCCTGCACCCCCCCTCTGCCAGAGTCCAACATGTGGGAGGGTCTCTGGAGTCTGGCTGTGGCACGCCGCCATCTGCTCGTGTCCCTTCTGCATGACGCCGACGCCAAGGTGAGTCTGCTGCTGCGGCCACTGCTGGACCTGCTGGACCTGCTGAACCTGCTGGACCTGCTGGACCTGCTGAACCTGCTGGACCTGTTGGACCTGCTGGACCTGCTGGCTGAGGGGTCCCAGAGGGGGGCTTCCCTGGAGACACCCTGTGGTGAACGAGAGGGGGATTTTAGGGGTGGAGTTAAAGTCATTGCATGGGATCAGGCGGGGCATGGCGTCTGTCACGCTGGGCGCTACACGGGTCGGGGGCTTCAGCGAGCTCTGCAGGAAGAGTCTGTTTGGTGGATTCTGAAAACCGTTCTGCGGAGACGGGAGAACGCCGTGA
The DNA here is from genome assembly GCF_963584025.1 of Labrus mixtus. NCBI lineage: Eukaryota > Metazoa > Chordata > Actinopteri > Labriformes > Labridae > Labrus > Labrus mixtus. The sequence continues at coordinate 30,200 of NW_026870204.1, forward strand.
GAGAAGTTCATGAGGCCGTTAGAGGCCGGCCCACAGGACTGAAAGGGGGCGGAGGGATCAGGAAGCGTGAGCTCCGGGAGCTCGATGGACGGGCTGTAGATATCGTGGAGCTGCAGATGCTGAAGGGGGGGCAGGGGGGCGGCGTTGGAGCGAGGGGGGGGGCCAAGGTGGGAGAGTCTCTGAGTGTTTACATCCTGATGGTGAGCGTAGACGCCGCTCAGGGGGTCGTAAGTGTGATCGGGACTCTGCGCCTGAAACAACAGCGGGTCACAGAGTCCACCAGAGACCTCGGGGAAGAGATCCCGCTGGTGGTCGTTGTTGGCGGTGAGACAGGCGGGGGGAACGCCGCTCAGACACTCCTCCCCCTTCTCCTTGAACAGAATGTTATCGATGTAGTCAAAGATGTCGTTAGTGAGGATGCTGTCCAGCTCCGAGCTCATGTTGCTCTGCTGGAGATCCTCCTGACTCAAACCCTTCAGGGTGTTCTCCAGCTCCATAAGCTCCGCCTCCTCCACGTCCAGATTCTGCATCACCTCACAGAAAGCGCTGTTCTGCGCCATTTTCTCCAGGTTGTCGATCACCGCCATGACGGACTGTTTGGCCTCCTCCTTCACCACCATGGGGTTCTCCGTGCTGGCGACCGGCCTGCTGTCCCGCCAGCTGTCACTGGGGACGCTGACCAGCGCGTGGGTGTCCATGAACACCTGATCCACAGGGACGGGCGGGTCGATGGTCTCGGTGTAGGCCGCCTCGTCCTGTCTCAGGAAGCAGTCCAGCAGGGAGCTGGGGGCGCCCTCTTTGCTCACGTCGTCGCTGCCGAACATTTTGTTGAACTGGAACTCCTTGATGTCCACGGTGGCGCCGGCGTTGTAGAGGAGCGCCTCCCCCGTGGTGAAGCTGAACGGGAGCTGCAGCCGCCGCTGACGCAGATACTCCTCCCCCTCAGCGTTCCTGAAACACACCAGGAGAAAGAGACTTAGTGTAGACCCTGATCAGGTTTCATGACACTCACAGATCAAACACTCACATGATGGCTTTCTGATGCACGATGATGAACTCCGGTCGACCTCCTTTGAAGATCAGCTTGGCGTTCGCCTTCACCCAAACCCAACCACCGGTTTTACTGAGGAGCCGGAACACGGTCAAACCGCTCTCTCCTGTTTTAATCACTGAGAAACAAAAAAACAATCAACAGAGAGAAGTTCTGGATATACAGTCATACAGCATATGGGGGGGGGGGGGGGGGGGGGGGGGGAGGGGGGGAGGGATGTGTAACTCACTGCATAAGAGAGAGGGGGGGGAGGGGGGGGAGGATGTGTAACTCACTGCGTAAGAGAGGGGGGGGGAGGGGGGGGAGGATGTGTAACTCACTGCGTAAGAGAGAGGGGGGGAGGGATGTGTAACTCACTGCGTAAGAGAGAGGGGGGGGAGGATGTGTAACTCACTGCGTAAGAGAGAGGGGGGAGGGGGGGAGGATGTGTAACTCACTGCATAAGAGAGAGGGGGGGGAGGGGGGGGAGGATGTGTAACTCACTGCGTAAGAGAGGGGGGGGGAGGATGTGTAACTCACTGCGTAAGAGAGAGGGGGGGGAGGATGTGTAACTCACTGCGTAAGAGAGAGGGGGGGAGGATGTGTAACTCACTGCGTAAGAGAGAGGGGGGGAGGATGTGTAACTCACTGCGTAAGAGAGAGGGGGGGAGGGATGTGTAACTCACTGCGTAAGAGAGAGGGGGGGAGGATGTGTAACTCACTGCGTAAGAGAGAGGGGGGGGAGGATGTGTAACTCACTGCGTAAGAGAGAGGGGGGGAGGGGGGGGAGGATGTGTAACTCACTGCGTAAGAGAGAGGGGGGGAGGATGTGTAACTCACTGCGTAAGAGAGAGGGGGGGAGGATGTGTAACTCACTGCGTAAGAGAGAGGGGGGAGGATGTGTAACTCACTGCGTAAGAGAGAGGGGGAGAGGGGGGGAGGATGTGTAACTCACTGCGTAAGAGAGGGGGGGAGGGATGTGTAACTCACTGCGTAAGAGAGAGGGGGGGGAGGGGGGGGGAGGATGTGTAACTCACTGCGTAAGAGAGAGGGGGGGGAGGGGGGGGGAGGGGGGGGAGGGATGTGTAACTCACTGCGTAAGAGAGAGGGGGGGGAGGGGGGGGGAGGGGGGGGAGGGATGTGTAACTCACTGCGTAAGAGAGAGGGGGGGAGGGGGGGAGGATGTGTAACTCACTGCGTAAGAGAGGGGGGGAGGGATGTGTAACTCACTGCGTAAGAGAGAGGGGGGGGAGGGGGGGGGAGGATGTGTA
>NW_026870204.1:35000-40000 GCF_963584025.1 Labrus mixtus
GAGGGGGAGAGAGAGAGAGAGAGATAGAGGGGGAGGGAGAGAGAGAGAGATAGAGGGGAGAGATAGAGGGGGAGGGAGAGAGAGAGAGACAGAGGGGGAGAGAGAGAGAGAGAGATAGAGGGGGGAGAGAGAGAGAGAGACAGAGGGGGAGAGAGAGAGAGAGAGATAGAGGGGGAGGGAGAGAGAGAGAGAGATAGAGGGGGAGGGAGAGAGAGAGAGACAGAGGGGGAGGGAGAGAGAGAGAGATAGAGGGGGGGAGAGAGAGAGAGAGATAGAGGGGGAGAGAGAGAGAGAGAGATAGAGGGGGAGAGAGAGAGAGACAGAGGGGGAGAGAGAGAGAGAGAGATAGAGGGGGAGAGAGAGAAAGAGAGAGATAGAGGGGAGAGATAGAAGGGGAGAGAGAGAGAGAGAGATAGAGGGGGGGAGAGAGAGAGAGAGATAGAGGGGGAGAGAGAGAGAGAGAGATAGAGGGGGAGAGAGAGAGAGACAGAGGGGGAGAGAGAGAGAGAGAGATAGAGGGGGAGAGAGAGAAAGAGAGAGATAGAGGGGAGAGATAGAGGGGGAGAGAGAGAGAGAGAGATAGAGGGGGAGGGAGAGAGAGAGAGATAGAGGGGGAGGGAGAGAGAGAGAGACAGAGGGGGAGGGAGAGAGAGAGAGATAGAGGGGGGAGAGTAAAGTTGAGTAAATGAGGAGAAGTGGATGAAGTTTCATTGTCGTGAGATGAATCATCTGGACTTAAAGATAAAATCCGTCTGGAGGTTTTGGACTTTAAATGGGAGACTTTAAAGACACCTGCTGTCGATGCCCATCGGGGTGAAGTCCAGCTTGTGTTTGCTCTGAAAGAGGAGCGTCTTAGTCCGGATCTCCACGATGGACGGAGTCTGGACCGGCATGGCGATGGCGAACAGCGCCAGCTGAGCTTTGGTACACGCCCCTTTTAAAAGCCTCTGACCTTGGAGGTACTTCAGACGGCCCTGGAACTTCAGAGCCTGGATCAGAGAGAGACATGTGGTCATGATATGGACGGCTGCTCGTGTCTGCTCTCCTTCCTGATAAAACCTTTTTAATAAATGTTTTCTAACCAGAAATCCAGACGAGTTGTCGAGCAGGCAGCGGAAACGACACACGAAGCTCCTCTCCAGGAAGGACGAGTTCTCGGGGGGCAGCTTCTCTGGACTGTAGAGGACTTTACTCCCAAAACTCTGCAGCTCTGAAAACATGAAGGACACACCTCCACCTGTCAGAACCTAAACCAGGAAGTCATGATGCACCGCGTTAAACTTCTCCCTTAACGAGCTCGGGGTCAATTCTCACCGTCTCCATCGGCGGCTGTCGGGGGGTTGAGAGCGAAGTGAAGCTGCTGTCTGAACACGGCGCGGTCGTCCGTGTGGATGAGCTCGAACACGCTCTGATGGACCACGTCCGACTGAACGCAACACAAATGTTTACAAACAAGTCAATGCAGGATCCAATCATCTGTCAGCGTGATAATGCAACAGAAAGGAATGAAATAAAAACATGACAACATGAAACAGTACCAGCTTTTGTCTGCAGGGGGCGCTCCTCAGAGCGTCTCCCCAGCGTCTCTCACCTGATGGAAGCCCAGGTAGTCCTTGATGGTAGAAGAGGAGTAGAACACCGACCCATCAGAGGTGACCACCAGGACGAAGCCGTTCAGAGCCTGCAGAGACCAGAGACAGTCAGCTGGACTCACAGAAGTCTGTATTAACCAATCAGAGCATGCAGAGACCACAGACAGTCAGCTGGACTCACAGAAGTCTGTATTAACCAATCAGAGCCCGTTGTGATGATTAAGCAACACAAAGTGTGAAGATGTCGCTGACAGGTGACGGTCTATAAACCCTGTGCAGAGACCTCGACAGGTCCAGGTTTTGTTAAGATCCACAGAGCGTGTCCGGGTGTCGGCAGGGCGCTCTGTGGATCTTGTGTGTGTGAGTGACATCACTTCCTTCTTTCCGTCTGTGATGCTGGTCGTTAGCTCTCCGACCACGCAGCCTTTATTTCTATAAAGTCCTCAGCATGGTGTGATAATAATAATAACTTTATTTAAAAACACAAGTTTACGAAGTGCTTTGACAAACAGCAAAAACAAGAACAAACAAATACAAAATACTAAAAATAATTAAATACAATTCAAGTATAAATACAAAGAACCCAACAGACATATATAACCCGACCATCATAAGAACCATCACGAGAACCATCACAAAAACCATCATGAGAACCATCATAAGAACCATCATAAGAACCATCATAAGAACCATCACAAGAACCATCACAAAAACCATCACAAGAACCATCACAAGAACCATCATGAGAACCATCACAAGAACCATCATAAGAACCCAGGACACATAAGAACCATCATAAGAACCATCACGAGAACCATCACAAAAACCATCATGAGAACCATCATAAGAACCATCATAAGAACCATCACAAAAACCATCACAAGAACCATCACAAGAACCATCACAAGAACCATCATGAGAACCATCACAAGAACCATCATAAGAACCCAGGACACATAAGAACCATCATAAGAACCATCATGAGAACCATTACAAGAACCATCACAAAAACCATCATAAGAACCATCACAAGAACCATCATGAGAACCATCACAAGAACCATCATAAGAACCCAGGACACATAAGAACCATCATAAGAACCATCACAAGAACCATCACAAGAACCATCACAAGAACCCAGGACACATGGTAAATGGACTTGGGCTTATATAGTGCTTTTCTAGTCTTCCGACTACTCAAAGAGCTTTTACACCACCTGTCACACCCACCCATTCATACCCTTTCACACACTGATGGTAGTGATCACTATGTAGTATCATCCATCAGAAGTAACTAAACCCATTCATACACCACCACTGAAGCAGTGGGAGCAATTCAGGGTTAAGTGTCTTGCCCAAGGACACATTGGACATGTTGCTCAGCTGGGGATCGAACCCTCAACCTTCTGGTTGAGAGGCAACAACTCTACCAACTGAGCCACAGCCGCCACGTAAGAACCATCATAAGAACCATCACAAGAACCATCATAAGAACCATCACAAGAACCATCACAAGAACCATCATGAGAACCATCACAAGAACCATCATAAGAACCATCACAAGAACCATCATGAGAACCATCATAAGAACCATCACAGGAACCATCATAAGAACCATCATAAGAACCATCACAAGAACCATCACAAAAACCATCACAAGAACCATCACAAGAACCATCATAAGAACCATCACAAGAACCATCATGAGAACCATCATAAGAACCCAGGACACATAAGAACCATCATAAGAACCATCACAAGAACCATCATGAGAACCATCACAAGAACCATCATAAGAACCATCATAAGAACCATCATGAGAACCATCACAAGAACCATCACAAGAACCATCATAAGAACCATCATGAGAACCATCACAAGAACCCAGGACACATAAGAACCATCATAAGAACCCAGGACACATAAGAACCATCATAAGAACCATCACAAGAACCATCATAAGAACCATCACAAGAACCATCATGAGAACCATCACAAGAACCATCACAAGAACCATCATAAGAACCATCATGAGAACCATCACAAGAACCCAGGACACATAAGAACCATCATAAGAACCCAGGACACATAAGAACCATCACAAGAACCATCAGAAGAACCATCACAAGAACCATCATAAGAACCCAACAACACGAGCTGAGACCAAGAGCAAAGATTTAAAAAGATGTAAGAAACTAAAAGAGCTAAAAGAAAATCAAAAGAGAACAACAATAAGAAGGTAAGAGCAGAAAAAGAAATAGAAACAAGTGAATCAATTATCAAAAAAATATATTAATTATAATAAAAAGTAAATATAAAACATAAATAGACAAAGTAAGATAAGAAATGACCTAAAACATAAGAGGAGTTAAGATAAGAGCATAAATAAAAGAACAGTAAGAAGTATAAGAAGATCAAAATAGTAAAACCAGAAAGAAAAGACATGAAGAAGACGACATCACATCAAAGACAGTCTGTAAAAGTATGTTTTAAGATTTAAAAGAGTCTGCAGACACAGATGTTGCTCTTTGTAAAAATTCCCCCGCTCTCGTTAGCGTGCCCTGTGGTGTACCTGGAGCAGGAGGTCCCCCTCAGAGAAACCGCCGGTATCCATGTTGTTTCCGTTCTGCCCGCCGACTCCAGAGAACATCGGACTGCCGTGACCGTTCTTCATCGTGGCTGCAGAAAGAAAAAAAAGGGTTAGCACAGTAACAAACGACTTTTCTGTGTTTTTAATCGTTTCTTCAGGTCGCCGTGCTCGGGCCCGGTTAGTCCTGGAGCAGTGTGAGAGCAGGTCAGCGGGGGAGGGGTGTCTGTGACAGTCCACAAATCACAGATCAGACTGTAAACAGACGCATCGTGACCCTCGCCATCTTCATGACCTTTTCCAGATCGTGTGACTTGAGAATCTGAATCAACAGGACGACACAAGCAGCCCGAGAACAATGTTCAGACGATCCTGTCCAGGTAAGGGATTAAGAGCGCTCTACAATGTGTCCTTTGTTAGCTCACAGCGCCGTGTGAGTCTGGCAACGCCAAACGGTAAAAAAGTTCCTCTCCGTGTTTGTTTTGGCTTCACCTCTGCTTCTCTTGGCAGCACTCGCTGAATCACTGCTGAAAGCCTTTTTTAAGAAATCCTCATTCCTCTCCAGGAAGTACACGGTGTCGGGTCATGTCAGGATCAGCGGTTATTCACGAGGGCGGCATGGCGTTTGGCAAATGAATAACGCCACGCCTCCTCATCTGATGTGACACCCCGAGATCTGTGACACTTTCATTCATCCCAGAGGGCGCCACAGTCCACCCGGGATCTTTTATTTATTTATAAACAATAACAGACCAATCAGGACCTGACAGAGATGAGCGCCCTCATGTGGCCTCTGTGGGTAATGACACACACACGGTGAAG
>NW_026870204.1:42500-50000 GCF_963584025.1 Labrus mixtus
CCTGTTTCAGAGAGTCATTATGGGATTGTTGAAATGCAGAGTCTCAGTTTTCAGTCCAGATTCACTCAGGGTAAACGTCCCCGTCATCCAGAGAATGAGGTAGCATTTAAAGGATTTGGCGTCTTTTCATCGCGGGGTAATTAAGTGAGATTCAAAGACCGATGACGGGAAGGTGTTTCTCTGCATGCCATGGAGTGAAACTATTCTGGGAAAACAAGTTAAAGCAAAGACACTGGGTTAACCATACTCTGGGCGGTGCTGAATCTGCCACATCAGGACAGAAAAACGACAGCGAACAAAGGGTTGGACCGCAAAAGTTGAACTCAAATAACCTCCTGTGCGTTCACGGCGTCTCGTAGCAGCGGAGCTTCAGAGACTCGCTGAAAGTGAGAAGAGAAAAAGGAAATGCTGTCACACGTTGGACGTCTGCCAGATCCAGAGACAGAGAGAGCATGTTGGGAATGCATGAGGGAATATTATCTTGATTTGAAAACATTTAGTTCCAGCAGATCCTGAACAGAGATCTGAGTTCTCACGCAGATGTGCAGGAAGGGGGCGGAGCTCGCCTCCACTGTTACAGCACGCCGTGCACCGCTTCAACCTCCAATCAGTGCTTTGATTAATGTCCCTGTTCACTTCCAGGGGAAGGAAACAAACCCGAGTTATTCAGGATCAGACTTCAAGGAAAACAGAGAACGAGCCCATCGGGATGGAGAACAGAGATTTGCATGACTAGTCGGAGCTCTGATTACGAGACAGTATTTAGTTATTTAATCATCTAGAAGGCATGACCCCGGATCTTTATGACACATGTTCAGTTAAAAGAAATTCAAAGACGGGGCGCCGGGTTCAAGTCCAACCTGTGGCTCCTTCCCTGCATGTCATTCCTCACTATTTCTCCTGATTTCCTTCTCTATCCTTTCAAATTAAAAGCCCTGTTACTTCAAAAGAAGAAGTCCAAACACAGTCTAATTAAGACCCGCCCCCACACGGCCCTTTTGGACCCCCCTTGGTTTGTCAGATATGAGAGCAGTTATCAGGTCAACAGGTGTTGCAGTGATGGAAGCGGTCAAGAGAAGTGGTTCAGATAGAAGTGATTGTACCCGACCTAAAAAGCCTCTGCATGTTTCTAATAAGCTCCACGAGCAGAAACGTGCTCAAACTAGGATCAATATTGGAGATGCTTTTGAAAAATGACAGCTCTCTACAATGTTCAGATTGCAAACCTCGATGATGAACATAAACAGTGATTTTATACTGTTCAGGACACCACGTCGTGTTGGTGGAGGTGATGGCGGCGCTGGTCGTTGGAGGCCGCTATCTGTTTTTTAAATCATCAGTTGGAGCTATTTTCGGTGGCTTGGCTTCTTTTTTTTATCATCTTTAAAAAGTGAAGTGACTGGATGAGGAGCGGGCACAGTGACAGAAGAAAGAAAATCAAAGCTAAAATCAGGTTTCTGTGTTAGGCGTGCCGGGCTGCAAAAGATTCATATCAGTCTCCAGGCCGACAGCCAACGCGCTCACAAGAAGGGAATCATGTCAGGCAACAGTTTGAGGGCGGAGCTACAGCCGCCACACACAACACGAGGTCACTCACCGGGCCTGGAGTACAGGAACACACACACACTACACACACCTACTAACACGACGTGTAAACCTCTTCACTGAGCTTCTGAAAACTATCCATGAAGGTCAAGAGGTCAACAGAGTGTCAGAGCGATGCTACGTTCTGAAAGTCGGCTCACAGCTCTTCAGCCAGAGGTGCTGTTTGTCAATATCAGTAAGCATGCAACTGCTTGAGGCCCCAGACCAGTAGGGGCCCCCCAAGGGCTGACAGACCTTAAACTACAGCATTGCCTCAAAATGTGCAAAAAAGGCAGCAGGGGCGCTCCGTCTGAAAGCACTCACTCTCAATGCTGCGCGCTGCATGAATTAATGCTGTGAAAACCAAAATGTGTCAATGAAGGAGAATGAAGATGAACGATCTGTCTGCGAGGGAAACAAGGAGGAAAATTATCATTTACGCTGGTTGGAGGGGCCCCCAATGAATGTTTGTCTAGAGCCCAACAGACCAAATAACACCCCACAGCTGATTGGAGGGTTGGATGGACTATAGATCTGTTTCATCTCTGTGCTCTTAGTTGAGCTTTAATGAAGCTCTGACAGTGAGCACTTGTTGGATGTTGAATCTGTTTGATGAATAAAACACTAAAAACAAACAATAAAACACTAAAAGCTAATTGAAAGTCCTGGATATAAAAAAAAGCAAAGACCTGACAACCTGAATCCTTTAAATCAGAGTAAAAAACATCTTCTGTGTTTTCATCCGTCTTCTGAAACCTGAGCTCGATAACAGCTGATTCTGCTTCACAGCGTAAATAAACAACAGCATTTTTTTGGAAGGCTGTAAATGTCACAGAAAGTCTTGGTGGGCCGGCTCGGCTCCGGCCAACATGGGAGCCAGATCAGAGAGCGTTTGGGGGTATGAGGGGAGATGTAGCGCTGTGGTTTGAAAGCTGGAGGGACTCAGAACAAACCTTCCAGAGAATGGAAAATTGTTAAAAAAATGAAAACATGATTAACTCTGTCTCTCAGCGGTCACTCGCATTCTCACGATATACTGAAAGAGGAGTCGGGAAGCGAGAGCCAGCGAGCGCTCTCTGTCCCCCCAGAAAGACGTCCTGCTCGCACGTTCTACGAGTTGGCAGGTGAACTGTTCTGTGGTTTAGAAGAAAACTAAACTTTCCAAACAACAAACCCACCAGGATCCAATAACCAACAGGACTGGGCTTCCCCCCTCATCGATTCCCTCCTTCCCAGCTGTTTGACTTCAAATGTCCCTCTCAGCGCCCCCTCCCTCCGCTAACGCTCGCTTCATGTCTCTGGGTTTGTACGTACATGGTTCAGATCTCCCAAATACCAAATTAGATCAAATTATAGCACACAATACGGTGTTACCACATCAACCCTGATTGCTAACAGGCCCTGGATGTTTTCAATGAACTTGGAAAGCCAGTGCACATTTTTCTCCAATTTCTAACAGCGTCACACAAATATGTCAGCAGCAGCGAGCCACAAGCCTTTCAAAATATCCAGCGCTGCCTCGTAAAGTCACGCGATGAGGCGAGCAGTCCAGCTCGCCCAGAGAGAGAGGGAGGTCTGCCGTTTTCCATTCAGCCACAAATAGCTGGTTTGATTATCAGGCCCTTAAATCTCCCCTTCTCAAACGGCTCATGTTGGTTCTTCTCTCTGAAGCTTTTCTTTTACCTTACAGTTTATGGGATCTTTATCTTAACTTCCAGGCATGTCCCTGCTTGAACGCCCCTCCCAGTTCTGATGTTGTGACTGGGATCACCCCAGAGAGGCAACCTCGGTGATCTAGTTTAGAAGTATTGCATCAAAAACCAAACTGTTTGGAAATCCAAAGCAGCACCGCCTCTGAAGAGTTTCCTTCAAAACGTATTCTGCAAAACGGTTTCAGTTCGCTCAGTCCAGATTAAATATTTGCTGAGTTTGCATATTTAACCCTTTCTTGTCAGAGTGTCTTCAGACTGTTGAAACCAACAAGATGCCAACTGTTGACTTGCTCGACGCTCTCGGTAACCTCTTCACTGTTAAAACCCAGAGGGTGGTGATATAATGAGGACGTTCTTTACAGCAATATTGATTTCTCTAAATGAAACAAATGACTTTGCACAACTCTGTCCTTTATGGAAGCCCATTTCCGCCAGTTAAAAAAATAAAAATGAAAAGATGGCTTTGTTGAGATTTTTCGAAATTATGACATTGCGGATGGAGGATGCATCGCGGTCACATTGAAGACTACATTCAAGGAATGTACATACAGACCCCTAGAGCAGAAGGGACATGATAAACAAAGAGAAAAGTTTGATCTTTATCTCATTATTATGACTTTTTTTATCTCATAATTTCTCATAATTTTTCAAAAAAAAAAAATCTCAACAAAGCCAAGTTATCAATTTTATTTTTTTAACTGGCAGAAATGGACTTCCATAATCCTTTTTTGATTTGAACAAATAAAACCTTTGCTCACAGCCGGAGCATTCAGACATCACTCCTCTAAACTTTTGGTCTCATTGGATCCTTGCTAGGCAGCAACAAACGTCTTCTTATTAGCTCACCATGTAAACCATATGAAGGGAAGCACTCATGGAACATGCAGCGAGACGCACAGATCATAACGACTCGCTTCATTATGAAACAGGATGGATATTAAAAACTCATACTTGCACATGTGCATCAACCATCCCATCCAAAGGCAACATAAGACACAATGATGACATCTCCCACTAAACCTTCCTCTCGCTCTGTCTCCACATTTCTCTGTGTTCTTGATGAAATGGGCGTTAAAGCTGAGCAGCTCGGGGAATCTGTGTCCACAAATCCATCAGAGCTCTCATCACTCGTTCCTGCAGCAGCCTCAAAAACAAGCCGTCAACGCAGGACAAAGGAAGGGTTGAAAAATTACGACTTTTTGTGAAATATGAAAGTAGGATCATGAATGACTTTTATGTTTATTTAGATAAGATACATCATCAAATGAAAAGTGTGTTTGATGGAATACAGTCTGTAATCTGAGGAGAGATTAGGGTTTAAATTATCAGTATGACTCATCTCTGTTTTCTTTCTTTATGAACCATCTGATCCAGTTTAAACTCTTTCTTTGGGATAAACAGAGAGAGACCTCGAGATGAGACTGAAGCTGATTGACTGACAGCAGACGGACAAAACCCAGAGACACACAATGCTGCAACTCGATATCAGACTTTATAGAGAAAACACAACCATGTCATCAGCATAAAGACAAATCACTTCAGATCACTTTTCAAAACTCTCGGGTGGCATTACAAAATCCTGACTGACAAACACAAAGAAAAGTTGTCAAAGAGTCTGCACATTGTTGTCGGAGTATCGTGTGTCACATGCCAGCGCCGAGAGGTGAACGGGGACAAACTGTCGTTCACCACATTATAAGTGTTGGTGCTTGTAAAAACACTCAGAGCTGTTGATTTAATCCACACCCTAAAACCACTTTCATAAAGAACCTGTGTGGGATCTGATCGTCAGGACGCTGAGGTTGATTTGATCTCAGACGACCTTAAAAAGGGTCTCAAATGTGGCTTCTTGTGTGTGTGGCCATCTTGGATGTTTGGAGGCCGTAGTAACCACGTTTGGTCGAGTGCATGAAGCAAGTAATCAAAGTTACACATTCAGTGCCCACGGCTAATTTGTTACAGACTAGATGAGCTGCTGTAAGCTAACAAGTGACACATAGCTAAGCTAACAAGTGACACATAGCTAAGCTAACAAGTGACACAAAGCTAAGCTAACAAGTGACACAAAGCTAAGCTAACAAGTGACACATAGCTAAGCTAACAAGTGACACATAGCTAAGCTAACAAGTGACACATGCTGCTAGCATTAACGATGCAAACAATAGTAGAGTATCACCAAAACGTTCGATCACTGCCTGGACGGTTTGTTTGCACATTTAATCACACAGCAGAAAAACATTCTAGGCTGAGGAGTTACGTCTACTCAGTTCAAATGTTAAGACCAAACAACGTGGAGAACGAGCGAGACGATTTCTACAGGGAAGAGAGAAAGGTGCAAAAAGGAGATAAATGGCGGGCAAACAAACGCTCACTGAGGCATCCCTGTTCTGATCCTGATCCTGATCCTGGTTCTGATCCTGGTTCTGATCCTCTTCAGGAGAGATAGATCACAGCTGTCACTAGGTTAGAGGCGGGGTTACACCCTGGACTGTTCAGCAGCCAATCACAAGGCTGACATATAGCGACAGACAACCAGAATTCAAACCAGGAACCCCCTCACAGAGTGGTACACGCCAACCACTGTACCACCGTGCCGCCCGTCTCTCATCTTAACTTCTAATATTATTTCATTCAAAATGAAGACACACGGCCATGTTTCTTCTGCTGACGTGTCACTTGGCTTCGGCCATGTTTCTCAAATTCTGGACGAGGGCTTAACCCGGCCTTGACCTCCTGCTGATGTTTTTTCAGATTAAACCTGGAAAGCTCCGGACATTTGAACCAGGATGTCTTTAGATAACGACCGCACATGAACGCACCACACAACAAACCTAGACAACAAAACATCCATTGAACAGAAACGTCATGAGAATAATCGGATCTCTCGGGACGGGCTGTGACACTGGACACACGGGCAGTTGACCCCGTGCTGCAGAGACATGTGGTTATCTCTGTGGACGTTTATGTCAACACATGTTGCTTTGTTGCAGAGAAGTTTTTTTATGTTTACGCCGCTGTGATGTTTCTCCTTCAGTCTGAATGTGGTGACCCCCCCTCTGTAGCGTCTTCAGAGGCGTTACAGAGGAGAGACAGGATCAGCTGATCCAGCGGGGGAGAACAGCGCTGTGTGTGTGTGTGTGTGTGTGTGTGTGTGTGTGTGTGTGCATGTCTGACTGGGACATCACGCTGTTACAATATGAATGCAATGGTCAGTGAGAAGAATTCAGGGTTGAATTCAAACAGCAACTTAAGTTCTCTCCGCTAAAGACGGTACAACATTTCAAAATGCCGTTTAGCTTTTATTAGATCGGATAGATGAAGAGAGGCGGGAAATGATGTGAGGAGAGAGAGTAGGGTGTGACGTGCAGCAAAGGGCAGAGGTCGGATTCGAACCCACGACCGCTGCACCAAGGACTACAGGCTCTGTACATAACCGCTAGGCTATTAGTGCTCCACAATTTAAAATAATGGCATTTCAAACATGCAATTAAAATGTGATTAATTGTGATCAGACTAATCTGCATAAAAGTGAAACTAGGGGCGCTGGTGGATCTGTGGTTAGTGCGTGCGCCCCATTTATAGAGGTTATAGTCCTCCAAGCGGGCGGCCCAGGTTCAAATCCCACCTGTGGCTCCTTTCCCGCATGTCATTCCTCTCTCTCTCTCTCTTTCTCTGATTTCTGACTCTATCCTCTCTCCTATCTCGACATTAAAGGCACAAAAAGCCCAAAAATAAATCTTCAAGAGAAAAAAGAAAAACAACTGAAACTAAACATTTGTTACATCTGAAAGTTACATAAAAATCATCTCTGAGACACAAGAGCTCAAATGTTCAGACACACTGACCATCAGTCGACGTCCTCGCTGCAGAATGACTGACAGCAGGTGATGACGGGTTAGTGATCAGCAGGTGAACGCAGGTGAGCAGTGACGTAGAATACCAGAGAAGTAGGCGAAAGGCTGTGAGAGCGAGCAGCTGGAATGTCCCGTCTGCTCTGACTGCAGGTTACATTCAAACTGACTGACAGGAAACGCTCCCTGCAGCTTCTCACAGGGCGCCATGAGGACGTATCTTCAGTGTTTAGTCGTGTTAAAGATCACTGAGTAAAAGGCTGTTTTTTCCTCGTAGGAGCGTCCATATTCATTTAGAGTCCATGTTGGGACGTCCCGCCCTCTCTGCCTGATGTGGTCGGTTTGGTTTCACT